>NW_027283572.1:22500-25000 GCF_046629955.1 Centroberyx affinis | reverse complement strand
AGACAGAGAGAGAGAGGGAGAGACAGAGAGAGAGAGGGAGAGACAGAGAGAGAGAGGGAGAGAGGGAGAGAGAGAGACAGAGAGAGAGAGACAGAGAGAGAGAGAAAGAATGAAAAGACCATAAGGAAAGAGAGTCAGAAATAGTGTGAGAGAGTGAGTGTGTGTGTGTGTGTGTGTGTGTGTGTGTGTGTGTGTGTGTGTGTGTGTGTGTGTTGACACTAACTGTATCTCCATTCCGTCCAATGAATTTTACATAAACATCTGAAATATGACAACATGACATCACACTAACAGCCAGTCTGAACAAACTGCTTTCAAAACACGTTAAAAAAGAAATCTCAATATTGACAAGTTTCACATAAGAAAATTAATGTTAGATGTTATTTTATATGACTGTTTGTTTTGGAAAACATTTTCTCAAAGTGGAGCCACACTGCAAAACATCTCCAGCTCAACAAGTCATTTGGTCTGTTACTGAGTCCTAAAATATATTATAAATAATAATTAATATACAATTTTCTTAAAACAAGTGAGGAAATCTGCCAGTGGGGTTTATTCTGATTGGTTTCAGATTCAGATTCAGATTCAGATTCAGATTCAGATTCACATTGTATTTCCTCTAGACCACACATCATGGTATGGAGTACAAACATAAAACAAAACAGCAGCACAATGGTAAACAACCAGAATAGATCTTTAACACAAATGAAGTCATGTAAAGAGGCAGAACATTACTGCACCCAGCTTACAGACTGTCCTCGGTTTATCTGTCTGTAATAATAATAAAAGTTTAAACAGACGGATGGTTTACAAACTGTTTTGGTAGCTACTTCTTTCTATTCTCAACATTGCTTGTGTTTTTACATTCAAACAAAACGTGAGATTCATCCCCCAGACAGTTGTCATTACGTAAATTACAAAACCTTTTATTCCTTTCCAGACCTTTGTATCTTCCTGTTATTTTGGGAATTCTGCTATTAGAAACTCGGAAATTACAAATAGCCTGGCCCATACCTCCTGTTCTCACAAAGTAGATCATTTTCAATATTCACAATATGAATCACATGATGACATACTCTGAAGCTCATAATGCCACTTCTGCAAAAACTGATCTTTTAACCTCAGCCGTTAAACTGATCTTTTAACCTCAGCCGTTTAATATGATCACACCTCTGATCCAACCAAAGCAGAAACCACATTCATTCTGAAGGAGACAGAACTCCAGCTGGAACATGCTGACTTCCTTTAGAAATGCTTTCTAAACAGGAAGTTTCCTCGGGTCTGAGACGGAGCCTGTAGGCCTTTCTCAATATGCGTTAATGTCTGTTCTTGTGTTCTTGTGAAACCTCATCAGTCGCAGCCCAAGTCCTGTCCCAATACACAAGTTCGCATTTTGCCAAGAACGGCTCAAATTCCCGGAAGTGTTCTTGACACGCCCATTTTACCCAGGATGCATCGGTTGGTAACTTGTGTGAACTTGTCAACACAAATATCCCAGCATTCATTTCGGCATTCAAGCGAGGAGCGGGGAGCAGCAGAGAGGCCAACAACGGTACGTTTTTTTTTTTTTTACAATTTTCGGATGCTATTTCATCACTAAATTCACTTCTGATCATTTTTGAGGCGAGAAATCAACTGTGTAGATTTCAAATATTGGCAGTTTTACGAAAATGATGGCGAATTGAAAATTTGCTCCAACGTTTTCGGAGTTGAGAAGCTCCACAAACCTGCCACAAAACCTGCGGGAGGATTGCGCAATACCCTGGGGGTATTGCGCAATACTCCCGGCAAGAACCAGCAAGAACACATGGTCTCAAACTGTCAGCAGGGTTCTGTGGCTCGAGACCTCGCGAGTTCATTCTTCCAAGAACGACTAGCAAGAACGTTCTCCCCAAGAACATAAGTCCGGTCTTTGCATTCTTGGGTTTGAGAAACGGCCGGTGTGTCGTCGTCACAGATGCATCATGGGACTGAACACGGTCTGCACTTTCTCTCTCATACAGCCATAAAATCCACAGTGAAAGGAGCAGAGGGACCACAGACGGTAAATAAATGGGTAGTTTGGTCTTGGTCAGGTCTTTCACTGGAAACACATGATCCTACCAACACACACACACACACACACACACACACAGAGCCCAGCTGACAGACAGTAACCTCAGGGTGAACAGCTGACTCACACACACCTGAGCTCGTTACGTCACACCCAGGTGTGTGTGTGTGTGTGTGTGTGTGTGTGTGTGTGTGTGTGTGTGTGTGTGTGTGTGTGTGAACTAGAAAGCCAAACAGTTAGCCAAGCAGATAGACAGCGAGACAGACAGATGGGTCTCCTCTCTCCTCTCCCCTTCTCTCCTCTCCTCCTATCCTCCCCTCCTCTCCTCCCCTCTTCCTCTCCTCACCTCCTCTCTCTCCTCCTCCTCCTCGGAGCTCTCGCTCTGCTCCTCCTCCCCCTCCTCCTCCTCCTCTTCCTCAGGGAACTCCACGTCTGACTCCCCCGGAG
>NW_027283572.1:2500-5000 GCF_046629955.1 Centroberyx affinis | reverse complement strand
GCATGAAAATAGTCAAATTTTAAGATTGTATTTGCCACCAAATATTGACTATCTTAGGTTTTAATTACAAAATATTGGGTTGCAGTCTTAAGAAGTATTAACAAAATATTGGTTGTAACCTTCTTACTAGATCATGTGTGTGTGTGTGTGTGTGTGTGTGTGTGTGTGTGTGTGTGTGTGTGTGTGTGTGTGTGTGTGTGTGTGTGTGTGTGTGTGTGTGTGTGTGTGTGTGTGTGTGTGTGTGTGTGTGTGTGTTTGTATGTGTGTGTGTGTGTGTGTGTGTGTGTGTGTGTGTGTGTGTGAGTTCCAGGCAGTGATCTCAACACAGTAGGACTCTCTCTCTCCCCGTTACTGAGTCAAGGTGACAAGCTAGAGGGGAAGCCGAGCTTTAAACACACACACACACACACACACACACACACAGAGCTGTACCTAGAAGTATACAACAAGAGACAGGAAAGAGAGAGAGAGAGAGAGAGAGAGAGAGAGAGAGAGAGAGAGAGAGAGAGAGAGAGAGAGAGAGAAATGGGTGACCGAGCATCAGCACATATGGAGTCACATATAAATGTCAGGAGGTTAAAGAGAGAGAGAGAGAGATAGAGAGAGAGAGGGGTTCAGCAGAGAGACATTTTGTCTCCATATCTTCTCTCTCTCTCTCTCTCTCTCTCTCTCTCTCTTTCTCTCTCTCTACTAGACTCTTCTCATCTCAGTGGATCTCAGAAAAAAAGCAGCAATTCTTTGGACAGAGTTGAAACGGAGGGTCAAATATAAATACACTCTCTCTCTCTCTCTCTCTCTCTCTCTCTCTCTCTCTCTCTCTGTCTGTCTCTACCTCTCTCGCCCCAGTATCTTCACACATATCTCGCCCCAGCATCTTCACACATATCTCTGTGTGTGTGTTAGATCCTTAGTGTGCTAAGGATCTAACACACACACAGAGGTCACAGACTGTTTACAGCAGGTTTTCCACTTCACTGAACCACCCAGACTCAACGTTTTTCCCACACTGTGAGGTAAAACACAGCGGGACGGGGTTAGAGGTGAGGCGTCAGGGGTCAAAGGTCACTCTCCTCCAGGTTTTCAGTGGCTAGAACCAGCATGAAGAACATCATCTTGTCTCCTGTGTTTCAGGGTCAGAGATGAACGGAGGGTCGGAGTGAAAATGCCCTTTAAAGTTCATGAAACAACAGGGAAATTAAAAATGACTAGGCAAAAAAATGCCTCCGATAATTTAGGAGAACCTGTTTTGCATTTCATCCTGTTCGCATATTTTGTTTTTGTTGACTTGTCAAATAGTCACGTGTGAGATGTGACTCCTGTCCCCTGTGGGCCACCGTAGGTGATTCATGGGAACTTATGACCAAAGGATTCATTCCAGTGCATTCTGGGTGAGAAAATGGAGCGTATTTTGATCAGAAAACAAGCAAACCTCTTTTGTACTTTTGCTGTTTTTTCTTCAGTTCTTCTTTCTTTTATGTGTATAATGTGAGTGTTCCTTACTGTCATTTTTCTTTTCTATGGTAAAACATTCTAAAATGTACACCCACATGCTCATTGTTATGTCGTTTAATACTGTATACCAAAAAAAACAAAACAAAAAGAAAACAAGCAAACTTGCATCTCAGAAACTGCCGACTGACACAAACCGCTGCATCAAGAAAAAAACAGAACAACCAACAACCAACATGGTAAAAAACTGAGCAGGAGGTGGAGATGGACTGAGAGTCTTCTGGAAGACCTGCTGCCACTTTCCAGCAGAGGAAACAAGTTCAAACTAATGCTAGTGATGTAAAGTGAGGATTTATTTACCAACAGAGGAGTGACCAAGTCAACTCATGTCATTAATGTCAAGTCACAACTCAACAGCAAGTCGAGTCAGAACAAATCAAGAGTCCAGTATCAATTTAATATCTTAAAGAAAACTAAATATCTAGGACTTTTCAATGCAATATGGTTTTAATAGGATAAAAACTTGGTAAGAGCATCATGAGTTTGATTTCTATAATCAGTTTCAACTTCAATAAATTCAATCATTCCATACAAATTCAGAAAACAGAATTTAAATTCAGTCGTCTGCTGGAACAAATCTCATCACTTTCAATCTGAGTCATTTACACAAACACAAGATCTCAAGTCAAGACTTTAGAAACCTTTTCAAGTCATCAGAGTACAAGTCAGAGTCAAGTCCCAAGTCACCAGAACCCAAGTCAAGTCAAGGCTCAAGCAATTCAAAAAAATTAAAAATGTGACTTGAGTCCCCACCTCTGTTTTCAGATTTTGCCACATGTAGACCAAGCAAGTAAAAACCACAACCAAAACTACAACCAGCTAGTTAGAGTTAGGGTTCCAGGTTAGGGGTAAGGGTCAGGGGTCAAAGGTCACTCACCACCAGATTTCCCATGACCATGACCAGCATGAAGACTGTTAAACACACCCTGCTTAGCCTGCTTCCCCCATGCAGTTCATATCATCTCTATCAGCTAAAACCAGCCAGCCATGA
>NW_027283571.1:22500-32670 GCF_046629955.1 Centroberyx affinis | reverse complement strand
TTTATTTATTTGCACACAATACAACAAATAATGGTACAAAGGTGAAAAACAGAGGTGTGGTTATTGTGCAGGAGAGGTCGGACGCCATAAACTTATCAGAAAGGTCTCCCATTATTCTAGTTATTTTTGGTGTTAAAGACCGAAATATCACACTATCTAACAATCAATATAATATGATTGCATTTGTTACACTTTTAGCTCGTAGATTGATATTACTTAACTGGAAACAAACAAAATCACCAACTTACTCAGCTCTGATGAGGGACGTTATGCAACATCTTCAGTTAGAAAAAATTAAGTTCACAATGAGGGGGAATGTAGGTTGGTTTCATGCAATATGGTAATCATTTATAAATTACTTCAATAAGACTGTGCTGAACTCACCTTAGAATTGGCCTAAAAAAAGTAAAAAATGTAAACACACTTTTTTTATTTTTTTTAATTTGTTTTGTTTTGTGTTTTTAGTGTGTGTTAATGTGCTTATATAATATTTTTGAGTATTTGGAGATTTGTCATACACCATTCAAATATTTTATTTATGCGTATAGGTGTGAATATGAGCGTGTGTTATGTTTTGGAGGAAATCTTTAGAGATGGTGTATGTTTTGTACCAAAAAACCCAATAAAAAGAGTTAAAAAAAAACAAAAACGTAAGGTCTCCCATCTGGAATTGAAACAAAACAATAACAGGCTGTTGGTAATAATTGATGCAATTAAGACACATCACAACATCATAACAGTCTAAAAACAAAAAGTATGTGCACAAGCCAAAGGAATTTTGCTTCTATGACTACAGTTGTCTCCTAAAATAACACAATCATCATAAACAACTATAAAGTTTATTTATGCGAGCTTGTAGAAGGCGTTCAGGTGGTTTAAAACTCCCTCCGGCGGCCATATTGGAGGTCCTCAGCTTTGTGAACAGCTAAACCTACAACTTGTCCGTCTCAACAAAACTGAACAGACGGCTAATTTCTGTCTGTTTTTGACTGAACTGATCATTTCATCACTGATCCATCTGATTGATTTAGAGTTTAGATAATGTCAGCTTGTTAGCTAACAGCTAACCAGAGGTGGACTGGCCATCTGGAGTAGTGGGAGTTTTCCCGGTAGGCCGGTCCTCCTGTGGGCCGGCGGTAGAGGTGGGATGTAACAAAGTAAAAATACTTCATTACTGTACTTAAGTAGAATTTTCAAGTATCTGTGCTTTACTCAAGTTTTTCTTTCACTGAAGACTTTTTACTTTTACTCACTACATTTCAAAGAAAAATCTGTACTTTCTACTGACTGCATTTTCAAAACAGACTCGTTACTCTCGGGAAATCATCAACTGATTTTTTTTTACGCATCAGACGGCTTCCATCCCGGAAGCAGCTGATCAAGAGCCAGATGTGATCGGCTGCTTGTTCAGCAAAGCGACACCAAAAAGGAAGGAAAGGGAGAGAGAGAGAGAAGCAACAGGAAGAAGAGAGAAGCAACAAGAGAGAGAGAATTAACGTTAGTGAATTCAGCTGCTAGGATTAACATTTGTGATCTGAGCTGCAGACTCTTTCTCATCTGGGATTCAGAGGAACGCTCAACAGAAAACCAGTTTAGAACATTAGAAATTAATTTTGGAGAACGACTTTTTACTTTTATACTTTAAGTAAATTTAAGACCATGTACTTTTATACTTTGACTTGAGTAAAGGGTTTGAAACGGTACTTCAACTTCTACCAGAGTATATTTTTAGATGAGTATTTGCACTTTTACTTGAGTAGGGAATTTGTGTACTTCTACCACCTCTGGCCGGCGGTGAGTCCAGCAACACTGAAACAGGTATTCCTTGAAGAATGTCATAATATTGTGAAACAGCACAGATTTGTTGAAATGAGCTAAATGATGTGCCAGCGCTGTAAGAGAGAGACTTCATGAGATAAAAATGATTTGTGAGGCTCGTCATTTTCTACAGTGTTCATCTCATGGGGTGAAATCATCATAACAGATCAGATCAATGGCATCTTGTATAAGGACGGATCAATACTGTTTAGGAGAAAGACTGATTGGTGGAGCTAGAGGGATCTGAGGTCTGATGGCCCAGGGGTGAAAGATGATGGACAGACAGACAGACAGACCGACCGACCGACAGACAGACAGACAGACAGAGAAACACGGATGATTCTTTTTGTTCTTCTCTACTATGAGGCTACTTCTACTACTTATAAGCAGGTAGGTGTGTTTGTTTCGAGAAGCTTATTGGGTAACACTTTATAATAACCATCATTAATAAATGGTAAATTGATAGTTAATTAAACTTTAGTTAATAGTTATTTTACTGTTAACAAACAATGAAATGATCATTAATAATGTTTACTAATTATTAGTAATGCTATAATTTATGTTATTTTATCATTCGTTTGTGTAATATAAAATCATTTGTTTATAAATGATATATTGTATCATAGCTTTTTACCCTTTTTACTGTCTCTTATCAGCTATGATACAATATATAATTTATAAACAAATGATTTTATATTACACAAACGAATGATAAAATAACATAAATTATAGCATCACTAATAATTAGTAAACATTATTAATGATCATTTCATTGTTTGTGAACAGTAAAATAACTATTAACTAAAGTTTAATTAAATATCAATTTACCATTTATTAATGATGGTTATTATAAAGTGTTACCGTTTATTGTACAGAGCTGATCTGGGTGGGTGGAGCTGCATAAAGCCAGACAGAGAGAGCATTTTTTTTTTTAAGGCTAAATTCATGGAGAGGAGAATGACATACTTCCACTGTCTCAGGCTGGAATTGAACCCAGAACCTTCATGGTACAAGGAAGACGCTCTATCAGACTGAGCTATGATGCTGTATAAATGTGTTTTTGAAAAATTTAAGTATTTGCATTTGAATTTCCTACAGCTTGCACCTTAATCCTACTATAAAATGAGGAAAACTCTGTCCGTCTGTCTGTCTGTCTGCATCCATTTTGCTCCTCAATGGGTTGGCCAATCAATCTGAAACTGCACATGGGCATTGAGCATTGGCATAGGCAGGGACTGACCAAGCTGATTTTTCCATTTTCCAAAATTTATGCTGTTTATGCGCATTTTTGGCAAGTCTGCGCGGAGTTGTGGCACACGCATCCCCGGGTCTGGACTAGTAAGTTCTTGACTTTCCCTTTGGCGCTTAGTGTTTCTGGAACAGCCGTCCTCTGTGCTCACAGATAGTGTAGAGGTAAGACCCTCCACTCTGGAGTCACATGTGGGCCTGGAGGCCTGGGATCAAATCCCATCAAACGACAGCAGCAAGGTGAGGCTTCAGACAAGGTGAGTGACAAATGAGACAAGGTGAGTGACAATTAATATGACAATACTTAATATGTCAAATTAAACATGAGAAACCCCAGCCAAAACAAAAAAAGCTCAAGGTAACCCTAAAAACTCAATCCAACCAAAAACTAAAACCAACCACAAACAATGACATGTCAAAACAAACAAAATTAAAAGACTAAACAAACAACAAAAACAGAAACTCAAACAACAAAATAACCAAAACATAAAACCATAACAACACCATACAGGTACCTGGAGGTTCAAAAACAAAAGTGGGTACAACACAAAAACACATCTGTCAAAAGTTTTACTTTAAAAGTTCTGACTGGATGGCTGTTTTTTTCCTTCTTGTTTCCTCATCAGGTTTCTGGTCTCATCAGGATCATCAGTGTGTTCTACTGACAGTAAAGAGACACAATCTGAATCTGAACGTTCCTATTTCATTTAATAGAAATCTGATCTATTCTACAAAGTACTGCAATCTGAGTAGTTTGAAATACAAAAATACTGCTTCCACCAGCTTCTACCACTACTGCTACTATAACTGCTACTACTGCTCCTATTCCTACTACTACTCCTACTGCTACTGCTACTGCTACTACTACTGCTACTACTACTACTACTCCTACTGCTACTACTACTGCTACTACTACTACTGCTACTACTACGACTACTACTATGACTACAGCTACTACTAGGCTACTGCTACTACTACTGCTACCACTACTAGTACTACTTCTGCTACTACCACTACTACTACTACTACTGCTACTGCTACTACTTCCACTACTACTACTACTGCTACTGCTACTACTACTACTACTGCTACTACTACTGCTACTACTACTGCTACTACTACTACTACTACTACTACTACAACTACTACTGCTACTACTATTACTACTACTATGACTACGGCTACTACTAGGCTACTGCTACTACCACTGCTACCACTACTAGTACTACTTCTGCTACTACCACTACTACTACTACTGCTACTGCTACTGCTACTACTTCCACTACTACTGCTACTGCTACTACTACTACTACCTCTAATACTACTACTGTATTGTTTTTTATTAATTTTTATTAATGCACAATTATGGTTATACTTTAAATATTGAGTGTGATCAGTTTTTGATGTCCAGCTTGAAAACAGTTAAATGTAAAACAGTTTCTGTTAGAGACAGACAGATGGATCTGCTGCTAAATCACTTCTGCTCTCCTCCATTATTTCTCCTCCCTATGTCTCTCTCTCTCTCTCTCTCTCTCTCTCTCTCTGTCTCTCTCTCTCTCTCTCTCTCTCTTTGTCTCTCTCTTTCCCTTTCTCTCTGTCTCTCTCTCTGTCCCTTTCTCTCTGTCTCTCTCTCCCTCTCTCTCTCTCTCTCTCTGTCTCTCTCTCTCTCTCTCTGTCTCTGTCTCTCTTTCCCTTTCTCTCTCTCTCTCTCTGTCCCTTTCTCTCTGTCTCTCTCTCTCTCTGTCTCTCTGTCTCTCTCTCTCTCTCTCCCTCTCTCTCTCTGCCTGTCACATACTCATGCTCTTTCTCTCTCTTTCTTGCTTTCCCAAATTCCTCTCTAATGAATGAGTTTTCCCCTGTGTGTGTAGTTGTGTGTGTGTGTGTGTGTGTGTGTGTGTGTGTGTGTGTGTGTGTGTGAGTAATGTGTGTGTGTGTGTGTGTGTGTGTGCATGTGTGTGCATGTGTGAGTAACGTGTGTGTGTGTGTGTGTGTGTGTGTGTGTGTGTGTGTGTGTGTGTGTGTGTGTGTGTACGTGATTGATACTGGACAGCTCTGGTCACGCATGTGGTGAAATTGATTGGCCGGAGCGACTACTGCAATCAGGAGCAGTGGGCACCTCCCCCCCCCTTCCCCCTCCCTCCTCCCACCTCCCCTCTTCCTCCCACCTCCCCTCTTCCTCCCACCTTCCTCCTCCTCCTCTTCCCTCCCTTCGCCTTCTCCTCCTCCCCATAATTCCTTCCCCTCCTCCCTCGTACAACCTCCCCCTCCCCCTTTTCTTCCTTCCTTCTCCCCTTCCCTCCTCTCCCCTCCTCCCCCCTCCTCCTCCCCTTTATTCCCCCACCCCCCCCACCCTCCCTCTCCACACCTCATTGGTCAGCTGGGTTGCTTAGCAACAACTGCTCTCTCTCCCTCTCTCTCCCTCTCAGCCAGGTAGAATGCGAGAGAGAGACAGAGAGAGAGAGAGAGAGAGAGAGAGAGAGAGAGAGAGAGAGAGAGGAAAAGATGAATGATGGAGGGAGAGAATGATGGGGGAGGTGAAGGAGAGAGGGAGGGAGGGAGGGTTGAGAGATAAGGAGAGGAGGAGGGATGGAGAGAGAAAGAATGAGGAAAGGATGAGTAATAAAAGGAGGGAGGGAGGGATGAGGGATAGAGGGAGGTGGGAGTGATAAAGAGAGCGAGGGGGAGGATGGAAGGAGAAGGGATGAAGGATGGGAAAGCAGGAATGGAGGGATAGATGCATGATAGAGGCAGAGAGAGATAGAAAGAGGGATGGAGGGGGGGAGAGGGGAGATGGAGGGAGGAGCAGAGGGGGGGAGGGGGGGGGGGTATGTGCTGCAGCACAGAGACCATCTCCTCTCACCTAATTCTCCCATTTATCTTTCTCTCCTCTGAAATAGAAAGAAATTGACCTTTCAGCCTTTGGACATGAGCAGAGGCCAGAGCCTTACAGAACCAGAGTTCAGCCAGAGCCTCACAGAACCAGAGCCTCACAGAACCAGAGCCTTACAGAACCAGAGTTCAGCCAGAGCCTCACAGAAGCAGAGCCTTACAGAACCAGAGTTCAGCCAGAGCCTCACAGAACCAGAGCCTCACAGAACCAGAGCCTTACAGAACCAGAGTTCAGCCAGAGCGTCACAGAAGCAGAGCCTTACAGAACCAGAGCTCAGCCAGAGCCTTACAGAACCAGAGCCTCACAGAACCAGAGCCTCACAGAACCAGAGTTCAGCCAGAGCCTCACAGAACCAGAGCCTTACAGAACCAGAGTTCAGCCAGAGCCTCACAGAACCAGAGCCTTACAGAACCAGAGCCTTACAGAACCAGAGTTCAGCCAGAGCCTCACAGAACCAGAGCCTCACAGAACCAGAGCCTTACAGAACCAGAGCCTCACAGAACCAGAGCCTTACAGAACCAGAGTTCAGCCAGAGCCTTACAGAACCAGAGCCTTACAGAACCAGAGCCTCACAGAACCAGAGCCTTACAGAACCAGAGCTCAGCCAGAGCCTCACAGAACCAGAGCTCAGCTAGAGCCTCACAGAACCAGAGCCTCACAGAACCAGAGTTCAGCCAGAGCCTCACAGAACCAGAGCCTCACAGAACCAGAGCCTTATAGAACCAGAGTTCAGCCAGAGCCTTACAGAACCAGAGTTCAGCCAGAGCCTCACAGAACCAGAGCCTCACAGAACCAGAACCTTACAGAACCAGAGCTCAGCCAGAGCCTTACAGAACCAGAGTTCAGCCAGAGTCTCAGAGAACCAGAGCCTTACAGAACCAGAGCCTTACAGAACCAGAGTTCAGCCAGAGCCTTACAGAACCAGAGCCTTACAGAACCAGAGCCTTACAGAACCAGAGTTCAGCCAGAGCCTCACAGAACCAGAGCCTCACAGAACCAGAGTTCAGCCAGAGCCTTACAGAACCAGAGTTCAGCCAGAGCCTCACAGAACCAGAGCCTCACAGAACCAGAGCCTTACAGAACCAGAGCCTCACAGAACCAGAGTTCAGCCAGAGCCTCACAGAACCAGAGCCTCACAGAACCAGAGCCTTACAGAACCAGAGTTCAGCCAGAGCCTCACAGAACCAGAGCCTTACAGAACCAGAGCCTCACAGAACCAGAGCCTCACAGAACCAGAGTTCAACCAGTGCCTCACAGAACCAGAGCCTCACAGAACCAGAGTTCAACCAGAACCTCACAGAACCAGAGTTCAGCCAGAGCCTCACAGAACCAGAGCCTCACAGAACCAGAGTTCAGCCAGAGCCTTACAGAACCAGAGCCTCACAGAACCAGAGTTCAGCCAGAGCCTCACAGAACCAGAGTCCAGCCTGGGACCTTCGTCACATGTCATTCTCCCCTCTCTCTCCCAAACTTTCCCATCTATCTCTACTGTCTAAAATAAAGGCAAAATGCCCACAAAATAATCTTTTTAAAAAAAGCTATCAATTCTGTACCATTTTAAGGGTTAAATGTAATGCTTCAATCCGTAAATACCATTAATTTAATTTAAATTTAAAATCCAAGCATGTTTCTACATAAATCCACCTATAGGTTAACAGCACAAGGGAAACCAACATCAGATCCTGTGAATTGGTAAATGACAAACCAGGTTTCAACCCGTTCACACTGACTGTAGCACTAGTGTTTGTTTACACTGATCAGCTGTTAAAGATGGTGCCGACTGTAGAAGAAGTTTGTTTGCATTTTTTAATATCTTCTTTGTTTGAGAGCGTGCTGAGGCACTACTACTAGTAATGCAGATAAATCTTTTAAATGTTCTTATTTTTTTTTTATTTGACATGACCAGGAGAAGATTTCACGTAAAAGAGCACCGGGATCTACTCGTAAGCAAGTCAGTAAATATACGTGATCGAACTGTAGTTTCTGATTGGTTAAATTTCACAATATAGCAACGCGTCATAACAACGTAAACTGCGTGATGCGTAAGAAAGTCGGCTTTTTAAAATACTTTTTAAATTCACACAGCATCGCGGTCAGAAGGCTTTCTGGTGTCTGACTCTCTCACACAGAAGTCCTCTATAAAATGTAAAAATATAAAATATAATATGTTCCTCTGTAAAATGTAAAAATATAAAATATAATATGTTCCTCTGTAAAATGTTACAAAAGATGCTTAAAAGACCATTTAACTGCTATTTTGTAACTGCTTTTCCCCATCTATTGTTGTCCATGCATCCATGTTTTATTTCAATGCAGGTGTATAAACCAATATCCCCCTCATACTCACACATACACACACACATGCATGCACACACACGCATACACACACACACACACATGCACACGCACACACGTGCACACACACACACAAACATACTCACTCATACATATCACACACTCACATTTTTTGCTTTTATTTTGATATTATTTTTGTTATTATTGTTGTTGTTGCTTATATATATTTTGTTTTTGTTAGTTTGCCATCACTTTTATGTAGTCATATTATTTTCTGTATGTTATTTTTGTGTTCTCTATAACATTGTGAAATTTTTACATTTTTTAGGTGGAGGCTTCAAGTTTTTCTGGTTTTCTGCCTCTCCCTGCACTGTATATTATATCTTTGTCATTTGTGTAGTTTTTTTTAAATTGTGCAAAAAATAAAACTAAACTAAAATAAATAAAGTCAAAGCTGCCAGTGAGCTGCTTCCTCTGTGTGAATGGGGCTCCTGTTATATGAGACTCTATGGGAGTCCGGCATCACAGCCTGGCCCAACCCTGTCTGTCTGGGGCTCTGGCAGGTCTGGCCTCTTTGGCCTCATAGCTCAGTCCTTCACAGCTGTCTACACACACACAGACACACACACACACACACACACACACGCACACACACACACACACACACACACACACACACACACAAACAGGGCTCAGTCCATTGCGGCTGTCCCCTGTCTAAACTATGAGTGATGTACAGTCTGGTTGTCTGCCTGTCTGCCATCGATACAGTGGACATAACAAAGCACTGCAGTCCAGTCCATTTACTCACACACACACACACACACACACACACACACACACACACACACACACACACACACACACACACACACACACACACACCTCATCTTCAGAGAGAAACAGGTTCAATCTCAAGGTTCGGATGATGAATTATGAAATGTGGAAACTGGATTCTTCAATGTGACCTTGGACATGGAAGCATTCTGCTGTGGCTATATTTACACTAAATATCTGGTTTTTAACTCGTCGCTGTGCGGGTCTGACCCTCTGTCTGAAAAAAAAAAAACATAACTGAAAACAGGCTGACCAGGAGAAACCATGTGGAATCTGATTTGACCTGTTTATACAGTCAAGTCAGTCTATGAAATGCAATTGATTGAGCTTTCATTTTAATTTTTAATCAAAATAATTCAAACTGAATTGAGGATTGCATTGCCACTTTGCATATTGAATTGCCAATTGCAAAATACATTGCCATTTCAGTAAAGAGGCCAAAAAACTTCCATATCTATATGTCTTGCTCTGATTAATCTGGGATTCATTTACACCTGGAACTAACAGCATCTAGTATTCTGATTATGTCTTGATATACTCTACCAGTCAAAAGTTTGGACACACCACATTTTTCTTTATTTTTACTATTTTCCACGTTTTAGAATAACAGGAAAGACTCAAAACTATGAAATAACACAAATGGAATTATGCAGCAACCAAAAAAGTGTTAAAGAAAACAAAACTATCTTATATTTTAGATTCTTTGCCTTGATGGAAAGGCAAAGGCTTTGGAAATAAATTCATACATAGGATCAACTTCACTATTTATATTTGACTAAGAAACTCATTTCAAGCATTTCATCAACCTTTATTTAGTTCTCAGGAGACACACTGAGGGTTGAGACCCTCTTTTCCAGTGGTGCCGAGATTACAAGTAGAGAAAATCACAAATAACACGAAAGAGGAAATGAATGAATACATGAATAAATAAACAACTAAATAAACAAACAAAAAAGACAATTCAAAAAGAGAATCACACAGATCAGTCCATCCTCACAAGTACATCATTTAAAACAGGTGCAGTTAAGGTTAACCAGAGTTGATATCTTTGACTGAAACTGTCCCAGGGGAACAAGGGAATC
>NW_027283571.1:0-17500 GCF_046629955.1 Centroberyx affinis | reverse complement strand
ATCCCTCTCCCTTCTCTCTCTCTCACTTCATCCCTCCGTTGCACCGGTTGAACGTAAGCTCCATCGTAAGTTAGGGTGTAAAGTCACACTAACTGTTCTGTTGAAACTAGTTAGTTTGACACTAAAGTTGTGTCTGTGTTTAGTTGCACCATGAGACTTAAGGTACATCTTAACTAGTCGAGCGTAAACAGACCACTAACCAAAACACTATCGCAGACAGTGACGTTTTCCCCTGCCGCACCGTTAATATAGTACATGTTAATATAGAACCCCTTAATATAGAACCTCCTTGATAGAACCTCCCTGTGCTGCACCTAGAGCTAAAATCAACGACTATCATCTAACCATGGCTACGCGATAGCAACAGAAAAAGATTAGAAACCTTGGAAATTTGCAAACCTCTACAAACACATCAACAAATAGGTACGTTATCGAGTATAAAGTAGGCTGTAAGGATTCATGATAGTTTGCCTCCTATACCAGTCATCTAGCCTAGATAGTAGCCTACAACTAGGCTATAATTAATATAGACAACAAGTGACATCAAGCGGTTTAACCGTTATTTTCAACAGAGCAAAAGTTAGGCATTTCCCCCTCAGTAACCATTATTGATGGCTAAAGAAAGTTGTAGATTTGTTATTCGTCAGTTCAGTGATCTAAACTCATGTCCCAGATATAAGTCAGTGGTTCCTCCTGTCCCCCCCCCCCCCCCCCCCCACTCCTTGCAGTGTTGTCGCCCTCCATACCACCTGAATGTCTGGAGCATCTCTCCTTAGCAAGTGAAGTGAATTGAAGTGGAGCAATATAGGCTACACATCGGGAATGTAGCTTGTTACATTATCTGGGAGACTGAAATGTTCAGATTATTGAAATATGCATGACAGAAACTTTATGAAATCGCTGTATAAAGTACGTATTCTGTATAGATGAAAACAAATAATCACCCCAAGTGTCTATAATATTCTATAATACTGGCTAACACCCAAGTCTGAACACACCATTGGGGAAGCCTATAACATGTAGCCTAATTTAGGCTCCGCTGCTGTGTGTGTATAAATCAAAATCATCATACGGTTCAAAAGGATGTGATCCGTCACGGAGAACGCATTGCCGACATAAACCGCCCTGGATCTGTCCCTCCTGCTCCTCCAGCAGGTTATCCCATCTGTCACATTGATGTGCCGTGCCAACTGTTATTTTACGGAGGACTTTACACCTAGTAGAAGGTCGGTGTAAGTTTTAAGTTGTAACTTAAGTCTACGTTGGAACTATTTCAGTTGGTGCAACCGTTAAAATTTTAGTAATGCGTAAACTCGGACTTAGTGAGACTTAACGTTCAAACTCGCCTACGTTTGAACTTAAGTTCAGCTGGTGCAACTGACCGCTGGTCCTCAGCACCACAGCCTGCTGGTGGTGATCCTGTTTCAGCCGGTAGTTGATTACATTCACTTGGTGTCCCGGGTCTCGTTCAGCCTCGATTACGCCAGAGCTGATTATCAAATCTGAGAGCGCCAAGTCGATACAAGTCGTCTTGTGGAGAACGATCTTCTCATCACAGTGAACAGAGAAGCTTCCTGACAGATTCAGACGGACTGTGTGATTAATGAAGACTCACAGCTGTTCGTTTCCCAGCTGTGAACCGGCTCTGTGCTGCAGACCGCGGCGCAGTGAATCTTTCAATTCGTTCTCGTCGGTCAAGTCTCCGTCCGATGCTTCCTCGATATTTTGAGGTCCTCCGTCCTGTTGTTCTTTTGTTTTGGAATCGAGCTTCAGCAGTTAGATATTATGTAAAACGCCTCATGGAGGAAAGAAGAACACGCAAGAACACATATTGATAATCCGCCCAGCTGAATGTAATTAACTAGCTGGGACAGAAACCCAGCAGGGCAGGACCAGGATTGAGATCCACTGCTCTAAAGGAACAGCTTTACGCCCTAAGTGACAAAGATGTACTTACTTCAATGCTTTGGTGCAAAACTGTACCTTGAAAAAGGTGCAGATGAGTCTCTTTAGGGGAACCGACCAGAACCACCTGAAGAACCACTAGAGCAGCTTTTAGCTACAGAAATGGATCTGCACTGGTCCTTTATTTCTGGCAAATAAATTTGTAAACAGGGGTTGTGCGGACTCTACTTTTCATTTTTCATATCAATTGATTGGAAACCTCAAACATGACAAATACAGAATCCAGCCAGCCAGTGCAAAACAAAATGTCATGTTGTAAACAGCAGTGTTTTTTTTATAACAATAATAAATAATAAACAATAAATGTTTGTTGGCTGGAAATCACTTATTCTGGCGCCTCAATATAAAAAAAAAAAGGTTCATCATGCGGATGTGGGTCGATGATTTTTATGATTGTCATGTCAGGAAGGTTCAGGAGGTTTGGGGGTCCTGGTCTGGAGGTATGGGGGTGTGGGACTGGAGGAAAGTGAACCGACAGACGCCTGTTATCAACAACCACCGCCAGCGTGCCGCTGAGCAAGGCAGTCCAGCCGCTGCAGCAGAAGAAGACTGAGGCTGTTCTGTGTGAGTGTGAAGCAGGAACCGCACGCTCAGCAAGCCAGGTTCAAATAAATCATCTTCATGTAAAATGGGGCAGCAGATTCATGACAAAGCTGTAGCCTACTTTAACACGAACTCCCCCCAAAATAATCTGAGGTGTGACTGCTCTGATTCTGCTGCAGCAGCTGGAGGTTCAGACCTGCTGAGACCGCAGGGCCACAAGAGGAAAACACACAGAGGGAAACACACACAGAGGAAAACACACACAGGAAAACACACAGAGGGAAACACACACAGAGGAAAACACACAGAGGAAAACACACAGAGGAAAACACACAGAGGAAAACACACACAGGAAAACACACAGAGGAAAACACACACAGGAAAACACACAGAGGAAAACACACAGAGGAAAACACACAGAGGAAAACACTCGACTCCCATCCAAACCGTACAGTTAGATCCTCAGTGAACCAAATGTAAACAATGTAAACTAAACATGATAAAACTGAAACATTTCATCATGTTGTTAGCATGTTGTATGTTACACATGTCCACTTTTACACATTTAGCTCTTTCCACTGTCAACAAACTGTAACTTTTGCATTTGTACTATAAATTTAGCTGACACTTTTATCCAGAGTGATTTATAGTGAGTGTTACAGCAGAATAAGCTTCATTTCCTAGATCACATTACACATTACAAACAATAGGAAGGAGGTCAAAGGTCAGAGGTCACAGCGGCCTGACAGCAACAAAATATCCCTGCTAGAAAAGCAATCACTGTCATTGAAGAATATGTTTTGAGTGGGCTCTACACAGAGGGAAGGGTGTGTGTGTGTGTGTGTGTGTGTGTGTGTGTGTGCAAGCATACAAAAAATATCCATCTTAACATCTAAAAATCGTATTTTTCTTAAAACAAGTGCAAAAATATGCCAACAAGATGAGATAATTTTGCATGTTTTCAATGCAAATCAACTTCTTTCAAGAATTTTTTTATAAGAAAAAATGCTAGAATGCTAGAAATTACATAATAATATTACAGTGTTATGACATATATATTTTTTAGAAGCATGGGGTACCACTTTTCCACTTTGATAGGTAATTAATCATATAGGTAAATTAGCCTGTAGTCTGTAAAATGAAACAAAAACTAAAGCTAGATTTTACACAATTCTATTCTTCTTTATACTGAGAGTAACTCGTAATATTTAGACATAATATTTACTAAGATGAGGGAAAAAAAACATATTTCATAGCATGATGAAAGCTGGAAAACATTCTACAGTCATGTGAAACAGTAAGGGGAGGAAACAAGAAAAACCTGCATAGACAGAAAACTGTATTTGCTCAGAGGGAACGAGCTGAAACTCTGCAAATACCCAGAAGGCCTGAGCTTTATCTATAGGAAGCTGATACACCAGTATCTACATCCTAGATCTCTCTCTCCCTCTCTCTCTCACTCTCTCTCTCTCTCTCTCTCTCACTCTCTCTCTCTCTCTCTCTCTCTCTCTCTCACTCTCTAGCTCATCTCTCTATCTCTTTCCTTCCCCGGCTCTCAGATCCCTCTAAGTATCGCTTTACTTCTCGTCTATCGGTTACACTCACGTCTCCCTCCCTCCCTCGCTCCTTCTTTCTCCTCTCTCATCCTGTTTCTTTCATTCGCTCTGCTCCCTTCACTCCTCCTCGCTCCTCTTCCTCTCTTTTCCCTCTCTCCCCCCCCCTTCAAAATGATAACTTGATCAAGTAATTCTAACTTAAATGAAGTGTTATTGTTTATTAAGAACAAAAAATGAATGGTATGAATGCATTGAAATGTATCCAATTTGTGTTCAGAATGCTAATCCTGTGTCTAAAAGCTGCATCATCCTTTTTGGTTTTCAAACCAAATGTGTGTTTTTATTATTTTTTTTATACGTTTTAAAAGTTGGAGCTGTGACTTTTAAAGTTTTTTTTTTTTTCGTTGAAACTGTGTTTATTTATATAAAATCAACTTTGCCTTTTTCCCCAAGCTGCAAGAGTCAACGTTCATTTTTTTTAGTGCTCTCTCTCTCTCTCTCTCTCTCTCTCTCTATCAGTCTTGTTCTCGCCATGACTCCATAAATTAATTAATTAATTAATTAATTAATTAATAAATAAATAAGGATGACTGGTTCCTGTGTGTTTGTCAAAACTCAATGTAATTTGAATGGGAATCAAAGCCAGTCACACATTATGGTTTCAATTCACAATAAAAGTGATAAAAGTGAATTCACTGCTAAACAAACGTAAACAAAAACCATATTTCAAATATTCAGTACAGGTGGAGAAATTTTAGATTTGATTAAATTAGATTGGATTAAACGTTAACAATCTCTGGTCGTTGTAACAGCAAATAATCGGATGCAGCAGTTTTAAAAATTATTAAATCATCACCACATTCATTTAGAGACGTTGGTATAATTACTGTAAACAAAGCAGAGCATCAGAGTCAGCCTGTCAGCCTCTACTCTGCATCCTCCATTGTTTCTCCACCTGGTGGATCTGGAGGAAAATCTGCAGGAAGCAACGGGGCTGATGGGAAATGTAGTCTTAATGTGGAGAAACACTAGAACTAACAATACTACTGGAGTGAGACAGAGGAGAACAATCAGCTCCACCAAGGTCCCATTTGTTTACTGTAATTTTACCAAAGTGGTTATTTTTTTTAAAGCACTTGTTTGTTGTGTCACATCTGTTTATCTAACTGTAATTCTAGTGTTTTTCATGCATATTACATTAAACTGTAATCAAGTGCAGTGTATTGTTCATGCCTGTTAGCGATAGGAGAAACACAACACAGCTCACACTGCACAGTAACTGTTGTAAGGTGAAAACCTCACATCTCCAAAACGTCAACAAGCTAAAAACAGTTTTGTTTTCAGTTTGACCAACATGGATTTTACAGTTTATCAGATGAGACTCATCAGCCAGAGAAACATTCTCAGACGTTCTTTCCAGGAAACTTCCCAAGAAACTAACAGCTCCAATGACGACTTGCACTCTTTACACATGACTTTAATTCCAATTCTTTTCATTCTTACTCTTATTTACTTATTTTGTTTTTGTATTTTATGTCTAAAAACTGTCTTGTGTCTCTTACTGTGTCAGTGTCTGCAATATGTTTTTTTTTTTTTTTTTTTTTTTTTTTTTTATGTTGCTCCAGAGAGACTGAAGACTTTTTTGTTATACTGGACTGGTATAATGACAATAAATTTTATTGAATTGAATTCTAGGAAATGATTAGGAAATTGTGGACCCGGATAATAAAGCGTTACCAAATGTTCTCATGAAGAACATGTGACGCTTCAGCTGAAGATAAAACATGAAAAGCAGTGAAACTGGACTCACAAGGTCTTCACATGTTGTCATGAGCATCGTCTTCATCATGCGTGTTACAGCATGGTGTGTGTCATGTTGTGTTCTTCATTATCGGTTTCCCTAATGGGATCAATAAGGTATTCAAATTAATTCCACGTGAGAACAAATAATAATAAATAATAAAAAAAAAAACACTCTATGTTTTGACATGCACAACCTTTATTTTACAAAAACATTGAAAAGAAAGCCCCCCCACCCCTCTACACACACACACACACACACACACACACACACACACACACACACACACACACCAACTCTCCCATTATGTTTGAACAAATCAATGGTTGCATGCAGGTGGTTAAGGGCCAGAGCGGACTGCATACACACATGCTACATATATTTATTTATATATTTACTATTGGACAGCAAGACACTGGGGACTCAGAGAATGGAATTGCTGCAGTACAAGGTGTGTGTGTGTGTGTGTGTGTGTGTGTGTGTGTGTGTGTGAGAGAGAGAGTGATGTAGAGCCTGCTGTCTGTCACACACGGCCTCACAGGACCTTTCTTTCTTCTGTGTTTCTGTGAGTGTGTGCACATATGTGTGTGTGTGTGTGTGTGTGTGTGTGTGTGTGTGTGTGACAGTGGGATTACTGTCTCCTGTCACATGCAACCTCAAGACCTTTCGGAGTGTGTGAGTGTGCATGAGAGAGAGAGACCGAGACAGGGAGGGAGACATACGATTTGAGGCTTTAGGATCTTTATCTGTGTGTGTGTGTGTGTGTGTCTGCATCTGTGTGTGTGTGTGTGTGTGTGTGTGTGTGTGTGTGTGTGTGTGTGACAGGCTTTATGAGGCCTTAAGACCTTTATCTGTGTGTTCGTCTGTGTGTGTGTGTGTGTGTGTGTGAGTGTGTGTGTGTCTGTATGACAAGCTATACCAGGCCTTAAGACCAGTAGAAAGGTCACTCTTGAAATGCCAGCGGCCATTGCAGCCTGTCTGTCTCTCTGTCTGTCTGTCGGTCTGTCTGTCTCTCTGCCTGTCTGCCTGTCTGTCTGTCTGTCTGTCTGTCTGTCTCTCTGTCTCTCTGTCTCTCTGTCTGTCTGTCTGTCTGTCTCTCTGTCTGTCTGTCTCTCTCTGTCTGTCTGTCTGTCTGTCTGTCTGTCTCTCTGTCTGTCTGTCTCTCTCTCTCTGTCTGTCTGTCTGTCTGTCTGTCTGTCTGTCTCTCTCTCTGTCTCTCTGTCTGTCTGTCTGTCTCTCTGTCTGTCTGTCTGTCTGTCTGTCTGTCTGTCTGTCTCTCTGTCTGTCTGTCTCTCTCTCTCTCTGTCTGTCTGTCTGTCTGTCTGTCTCTCTGTCTGTCTGTCTGTCTCTCTGTCTGTCTCTCTCTCTCTGTCTCTCTCTCTGTCTGTCTGCCTGTCTGCCTGTCTGCCTGTCTGTCTGTGTGTCTGCCTGTCTGTCTGTTTATCAAATTCAGGACCATATGATTGAAAACAACATTTTTCCTTCCTGTCACCAGCAGCTGTTAGTTGTAGTTGAAACTTCACCGCATCGCTTCATAAACATGTTTCTCTTTTCTTTTACATGTTTTCAACATATTCATGTGGACAGTTTGGGACCAACACACATTTGTCTTAATTTGATAAACAACCCCAAAAAAATCACTATAATGTTCCTATAAGATTTAAAAATCACTATAATGTTCCTATAAGATTTAAAAACCACTATAATATTCCTATAATATTTGAAAATTACAATAATATCCCTATTATATTTGAAAATCACTATGATATTCCTATAAGATTTAAACAATACAATAATATTCCTATAATATTTGAAAATCACTGTTATATTCCTGTAATATATCACTATGATATTCCTATAATATAAAACAGTTACAATAGACTAATATTCTTGAAATATTTTTTAAAAAATTACTATAATATTCCTAGAATTTTCCTGTAAGATTTAAAAATCACTATAACATTCCTATAATATTTAAAATATGCAATAATATGCCTGTAATCATTAAAATCACTAGAATATTCCTATAAGATTTAAAAATCACTATATTCCTATAATATTTAAAAATCACTATAATATTCCTATAATATTTGAAAATTACTATAATATTCCTATATTTGAAAACCACTGTAATATTCCTGTAATATATCACTATGATATTCCTATAATATAAAACAGTTACAATAGGCTAATATTCTTGTAATATTTAAAAAAAAAATACTATAATATTCCTATAATATTCCTGTAAGATTTAAAAATCACTATAATATTCCTATAATATTTAAAAATTGCAAGCACTCCATTGTAGCACTCTATAGTAATTCATAGTGATCTATCATACTTTGTGTTTTTTTCTCCAAGGTATTACTATAGGATTATTGATCATGACCTAAACTGCATATTAGCTGCTTGATATTTGAAGGTTTTGCTGTGATATCTGTGTAGTATCCTTCTAACATGTGTTACAGCAAAGTAGCCGAGCTTCCTGTTGTCAGGGTGAACTAATAATAACAGCTGTGTTCATATATGTGATGATGTTAACACTAACTGTATGGGAAGAGGCACTTATTATAAGAATATTATAGTGATACCATAGAAGATGAAGAACAAATATGTGCTACATGAAGTCATTAAGTGCCAAAGACACATTATAAGCTCTTATAGGGATATTATAGGAATATTACAGTGATACCATAGGAGAGAGAAATTCTATAAAGTACAATAAAGTCACAATAGGCTACTCAATATTGAGTACCGTGGACACACTGTAAGTCCATGTAGAAATATTATAGGAATATTAAAATCTATTACAAAGTGCCATATAAGGTCAAAATAAACTCACTAGACACACTAGAAGCCCCTGTAGGAACAGTACATTCATATTATAGTGATTTTTTATTAGGGAAACGAACAGCCAAGCAGAGGACAGATGTGCTGGATCATTTCACACATGTTTTTTTTCTAGAGAGCAGAGATGTTTTGCAGGAACGCGAGGCAGCACCTGGGTCATGCCAGTCCCCGCCTCGGGCCGTCCTCCTCCTCTCTCTTCTCTCCTGTCTCCTGTCTCCTCTCTCCTGTCTCCTCTCCCCTCTCTCCTCTCTCCTCCATCAGCGAAGCTCCGCCTCGGATGCTGGTTTGTTTATCTGATTACGGCGATAGGAGATGCGTCTCCTTAAAGCAACACTCCGGCGTAATTAATTAGATTGGAGGAGGGAGAGAGGAGAGGATCCAGGAAGAGAGGATCCAGGAAGAGAGGCGAGGAGAGACGCCGGGGATGGAGATGAAGAGGGAGAGGAAGACTCCAGCCGCCTCCATCTTCTGCTAAAGCCCCGCAGGATGCCGCGCGCCGCCGATTCATTTCCCCGCGTTTAGGTTATGAAACCGGCTGTAATTTGACCCTGCAAGCCCCCCCGAAGACCCCCCCCCTCCCCCCTCCCTTCCCTTCTGCCTCTCTGGATACGTGGACTCTGTCAAATGCGTCAAACGCGCTTTCGTGCGTCTCTGCGCTCCGTTTGCCGCTGACGCGTCGCCGCCTCATCGCCTCATATGTAGGTTATGAAACCTGCTGTAATGCAACGCAGCATGACTGCAAAAACGCGACCTCCCCCCCCTTCCGTCTCTTTCCATACATGGACTGTGCAGCCTTCATGGACTCTGTGAAATGCGTCAAACGCGTTAAAGGCGCTGTGTGCGCGTCCTCCTCGCCGCTCCGGACTCTGCGTCTCTGCGCTCGTTTTGCCGCGGATGCGTCGCCGCCTCTCTGCCTCTCATTCGGGTTATGAAACACGCGGTAACACAACACTACATGCCTGCAAAAACGCATAAACGCGACCGCTCTTTCTTCCCGCTGTCTTCATACATGGACTCTGATAGATGCGCTGCGTCTCCGCGTCTCCGCGCTCGTCCGGCCGCTGATGCGGTGCACCTGGGTCCTTGCTCTCTCTTCCTCCTCCTCCTCCTCCTCCTGCCTGGTTCGTAATCCTCTGGTCCGGGGGGGATGCCAGCAGAGAGGCAGGATGGTGCGGATCGCCAGCGCCCTGGGGCTCATCATGTTCAGCGTGGCTCTGCTCATCCTGTCCCTCATCAGCTACGTGTCCATCAAGAAGGACTTCCTGCTCAGCACCCCCAGATACGGACCTAATGGAGGACCCAGGATGTACATGTTCCACGCCGGCTTTCGGTGAGTCCAGCCTGGAGTGGGGGAGCAGGGGATCAGATGCTGGTTCTGAATGATGTGTCTCTGTGTTGTGCTTTATATCCACATGGACTGATGTTAAACAGCAGTCATGATAACTTAATAATATAATAATCAGCCTTGTTGGTTATTTCAGGCGTTTCTTCTCTTTGCATTGCCAGGGTAGCAGAGGTGATGCAGGGGCTCATGCTGGCATTTGATGATTGTTTCTTACAGAGCCATCATAAGAACTTACTAACAAAACCTTATCATCTTATCGGTGGCTTTTATTTCAGTTGTATCTCACCCGTTTGTGCTGGTAGGGCAAGAAGAATGTAATGAGATCAGATCAGGAATGTTAAAACATAATCCCCGGGCCAACTGAAGCACTGGTACAGCAGGTCGGGACGGTGTCGCGCTCTGCTGAGGTAGATTTTGTGCGACACAGCTGGGAGGAAGGCCTCGCTGCTGCATCCGGCCTGAGAGCCCACAGCTTTACTACTGGGGTCAGTTCATCACCATCAGGAACCAGGAGACGTCTCTTTATATTCACTGTGTTTTCCATGCAGCGTTTGGCAGTCAGCATCAGTTGGCTGATGACCATAAAAAAAAAAATCAGAATAAAGCCAAATGTCTGATTGTTTAGTTTTGTTTTGGTTTGACAGGCTGCAGGCAGCGGCTGGGCGATACGGGTTAAATCACAATGTTTTTTCGATATCGATAGATTATATATCACGATATATGAAAATTCTTTATTAGGAATAACCCCTTTAGATGTATCATCTCGTTTTCAAGGGAGTCCTCAATGACAAAAATACAATATAAACACAATTAGACAAAACATTTAACAAAAACAAATAATAACAAGATAATTAAACAATATAAAAAAAACTCCAACAACAATAAATATCAATAATAAGACATACGAAATCAGGAGATCATACTCCAAGCAGAGCATGAAAGTGGATCATTCATTCATAGATTATAGAAAAGTATTAAAGTATTCATGTGAGAGCATTAAGTAATAAAGTTATAAAACATAATTATAGAGGTGTTATTATGGACATGTACAACTGATCCCATAATAAGAAGACAGGGTATTTTTGAACAGGTGGAAAGATGATATGGACCGAATATTTACAGGTAGATTATTCCAATCAGAGGGAGCTTTAAACATAAAGGCTTTCTTAGCTATTGACTTAGAGACTGCAGGAACAGAGAAAAAGAGATGTAGATGTAGTCTCAATTGATAATTAGAGGAGAAAGGCTCACATATGCAAAGTCAGATGTTAAATAAACAAATTAAAGTTCATCCCATTGAACTGAATGGTAATGTTAGGTGTGATGTCAAACAAAACTGAAATTTTCAAATAATATTCTTACCAAAAATCATTTTATCAGACTTTTTTAAATAAAATTAGCTTGTTCTCATCAGTTCAGACAGCAGAATGTCATGATTTCCCAAAATCACCATATCATCACCATACAATTCTACTGAAAGATGATAAACCATAATATTTAGTTATCGCCCGGCCCTACATGTAGGCAGGGCTGTAGACAGATGAGTCCAAGTCAAGATCAAGACCAGGACCAGTGGAATTCGAGTCGAGGCCGAGACCGGAGCAAATCGAATCATATTCAAGACCAAAATAGGAGATAAACTGTAAACATGTGGCTCCAAAAGTAAAAACGATCCTTAAAGAGTTTCTTGAGGATCAACAGAGATGTAGATCTATCTGGAGGAACTATGATTTTATTTTATTTTTTTTACTTTCTGTTTTTAATTTATTAGGACTTGGCGAGGAAACAGCACTTTTGTATCCCAAGACAAATTTCCCCTCAGGGACGATAAAGCATATCTTCTGTAAACATCCAGCTAATCAGTACACAGGATTTTGAGGAGCACTGCGTACTAACCGCAGGTGAAATCCCTCAGATCTGCTGTAGGACCAGGGAGAAAATACATGAAGCTGGACCAGCTGGAGAAAAACGTGGCTAGCAGGACTGATGGTGAACCAGCCAGAAGACAAAATCCACCATGTTGCTGCTGGCTCGTATTAATGGTTGTGTTTCACTGTTATCTGGGGGTGTATGAAGTAAAATACTGTAGGTTCCACTGTGTTGGTCAATGGTTTTAAATGGTAACTTAAATTACAATTCATTATTTTTCCTTAATTTCGGCGCAGTCACAAAAATACACCTATGAAGCACATAACTGAGCTTTAGCATACGCAGCCTGCATCGATATTCAGAGTCTGAAGGCAGCAGATCCTGAAGCTGCTGAGAACTCATTTATACAAATACAATATCTTAGAATTTGACCTAATACTGCTACTGCTGCTACTATTACTGATACTATACTACTTCTACTACTGATACTACTACTGCTATTACTACTACTGCTACTACTACTACTACTGCTACTATTGCTACTACTACTACTATTACAGCTGCTTCTGCTACTGCTACTACTACTGCTAGTACTACTGCTGCTACTACTACTGATACTATACTACTTCTACTACTGATACTACTACTGCTATTACTACTACTGCTACTACTACTGCTACTGCTACTATTACTACTACTACTGCTACTATTGCTACTACTACTACTATTACAGCTGCTACTACTACTACTGCTAGTACTACTGCTGCTACTATTACTGATACTATACTACTTCTACTACTGATACTACTACTGCTATTACTACTACTGCTACTACTACTGCTACTGCTACTATTACTGCTACTACTGCTACTATTACTATTACTACTACTACTACTACTACTACTACTACAACGGCTTCTGTTACTGCTACTACTACTGCTAGTACTACTGCTGCTACTATTACTGATACTAGTATACTTCTACTACTGATACTACTACTACTGCCACTGCTGCTACTACTACTACTACTACTACTACTACTACTACTACTATTACTAATACAACTGCTTCTGCTACTGCTACTGCTACTATTAATGCTGGTAGCTACTACTGCTGCTACTATTACTGATATTAGTACTACTTCTACAACTGCTACTACTACTGCTACCGATACTAATACTACTACTTAATAGATAAATTATACTTCTGCGTCAGACTGACCCTGTATCCTACTGCTCCTCTGTAATGTAAAATGTAGCTGAGCGTCAGGCGGCACAAGGCGAGCTGTGATTGGCCGCTTGGTGTCTCCTCCTGTATCCGGTTAGTGAAGACAACATGGAGCAGATGGAGGAGAGACGAGCTGAGGAGGTTCAGATGTGTTCCTCTGGACCACAGCTCATCTCCCAATTATAAACACACCAGATGTCACTGAGTTTGCGGTGAGAAATCTCCAGAACACGAGCTTCAGAGAATGGAAACACCACTGCTTCTCCTGTTATTACTTCCATGTTAACAAAGTACCACACTGGCTACAGAGGAAATTAGTCGCAGAAGTACAATTTTCCCTTAAGGTTACTGCTACTCAGAGGTGGAAGAAGTATTCAGATCTTTGACTTAAGTAAAAGTAGCAATACCACAGTGTAAAAATACTTCGTTACAAGTAAAAGTCCTGCATTCAAAATCTTACTTAAGTCAAAGTACAAAAGTATTAGCATCAAAATATAATTAAAGTAAAAGTTATTATGCAGAATGGCCCATTTCAGAATCATATCATGTTAGTGGACTATATTTATTAATGCATTAATGTGTTCATCACTTTAATGTTGCAGCTGGTAAAGGTGGAGCTAATTTTAATTACTTTATATACTGCTGGGTAGCTTAACCTATAAAAATATATCATAATTTATTAGTTGATTTATAATTTGTATTAATAATCTAAATCTGCAAAGTATCTAGTAACTAAAGCTGTCAAATAAATGTAGTGGAGTAAAAAGTACAATATTTCCCTCTGAAATGTAGTGGAGTAGAAGTATAAAGTAGCATGAAATGGAAATACTCAAGTAAAGTACAAGTACCTCAAAATTGTACTTGAGTAAATGTACTTAGTTACATTCCACCACTGCTACTACTACTACTAGTACTACTAGTACTACTACTACTACTACTACTATTACGAATAATAGTAAACATATTGATCCATACCTGTGTAGAATCTGATCAAAAAGTCTCATTAGAATCAGTCAGGTTCAGTGGAGTATTGATCAATTCTGCAATAAATATATAATTTATAAATTCAATTAAATGTTTTTTTTACCGCAGCCGGGGGGAGGGGGGGTAATATTCTGAGAAAAAAACTCATGAATTTGCAACAAAATGTATTTTATTTTTTTGCAATTTTGCAAAGTTCTGACTTTAATCTCAGAATTTCCCCCCTTCCCCCTGGCTGCGGTAAAAAAAAAACAGTCACCTAAATTTGTCCCTAGTGCTCTTCCGTACACATCAGAGGAGCACAGACCCAGTTTATAATAAGAAGACACCATCCATCCTGATATATATCGGTCCCACTGTGTGTATTTCAGTGTCAGCCTGGTGTGTATTCCCTGTGCAGGAACAGGGCGCGTGTGTGTGTGTGCGTGTGTGTGTGTGTGTGTGTGTGTGTGTGTGTGTGTGTGTGTGTGTGTGTGTGTGTGTGTGTGTTGATGTTAACAGAGGCAGCAGTGAAGCCGGCCGGAGGAAAACAGGGCATCTGTCACTTAATCCCACTGCGATGAACTAGAATAGAACGTTCACTCTCTCTCTCTCTCTCTCTCTCTCTCTCTCTCTCTCTCTCTCACTCAGTCCTCTCTCTTTCCACCCTCTTTCTGCTCTCTGTCTCTCTTTCTCCCTATGTGGTGTCTTTCTCAATCCTCTCTCTCTTCCATCTCTTTTCTTTCTATTATCTCTCATCCCCTACTCTCTCTCTCTACTCTGTCTTTCTCTCTCACTCTCCATTGTCTGTCTCTCTCTCTCTCTCTCTTTCTCTCTCTCTCTCTCTCTCTCTCTGTCTCTATCTCACTCTGTCTCTCTCCCTATGTGGTGTCTTTCTCAATCCTCTCTCTCTCTTCCATCTCTTTTCTTTCTATTATCTCTCGTCCCCTACTCTCTCTCTCTACTCTGTCTTTCTCTCTCACTCTCCATTGTCTGTCTCTCTCTCTCCTCTCTCTCTCTCTCTCTCTCTCTCTCCTCTGTCTCTCTCTATCTCTCTCTCTCTCTCTCCTCTCTCTCTCTCTCTCCTCTCTCTCCCAGCCTGCAGCAGACAGAGTGAAAGGTGGGACGGGGTTCATCTGTTTGCTGCTGAGTCTGAGTTTCTATGTTAACAAGTCTTTCAGAGTCACCAATCTGTCGCCGCGGTAACCTCCTGCGGGTCGGGGTCGCGTTATGGACGCCATGTTGCTGCCTCTTCTCTTCACTACAAATAACAAGATTTTTCTGTAAATATGTAAAACTGCCTATCTTAACAGCATTTTGTTTACTTTTCCAAAACCACATAGCGGTAAACTGCCTGTCGCTTTCTGGGAGTTTCCGTTATGTTTGAGTTTAATTTCCAGTGGGTAGTTTAGTTTAGTTTAGTTTAGTTTAGTTTAGTTTAGTTTAGTTTAGTTCAGTTTAGTTTACCATTAGGTAATTTATCTGACTCTCTTATCCTGATTGATTATCAGTGAGTGGAGCAGCAGAAAAACCTTCAATTCCTGGATCACCGACATTACAACCAACAGCAAAGACATTTACATGGCTGACACAGTGGTTAGATAACGTCCTGTAATGGAAAGGTCACATGTCTGATCCCCAAAACACCCAGAGTGTGCCCACTGACAGCCGCGTGTCCTGCTGAAGCGTCCTGAAATCCCTGCTGCTCTTCTGGATAAGAGCATCAGCTAAATGCCTAAAACCTAAAGTGTTTTGTTTTGATGTGAGGAAGCAAACACCGTCACAGGGGAAAATCTCTCACAAACACACTCATTGTATTTTGCAGTGGTGGAAAGTAACTAAGTACATTTACTTAAGTACTGTACTTAAGTACAATTTTGAGATACTTGTACTTTACTTGAGTATTTCCATTTGATGCTACTTTATACTTCCACTCCACTACATTTCAGAGGGAAATATTGTACTTTCTACTCCACTACATTTATTTGACAGCTTTAGTTACTTTTCAGATGGAGATTTGACACAATGGATAATATAACAAGCTTTTAAAATACAACACATTGTTAAAGATGAAACCAGTGGTTTCCAACCTTTTTGGCTTTTGACGTCTTACAAAAAGCAGTGTGTAGTCGGGTCACATTTCAGATGTCTATGAGTTGTTAACAGCTCCACCAAATAGTGATTTTTCCCTCTAAACCTCACATGGTTTCATTTCAATAAATGTTCAAATGATCCAATAAAAATCAAAGATTAGAGAAAAAGTCCAAAAACTGAAAACAGATTTGTGTATCAGAACTTTGTTTTTTCTTCTTTCCTCTCCCATTAATCGTCTCACGACCCCCCAGATTTATCTGGTGACCCTTTGGAGGGGCCCGACCCCTAGGTTGGGAACCACCGGACTAAACTAGCTAACTGTATATAAAGTAGTTCAAACTAGCTCCACCTCCAGCAGCTACAACAGTAACATGCTGCTTACACACTGATGCTTCAGTATTAATAATCTAATGATGTCATATATAATAAAATATCAGTCAGAGGGACCAAACCACTACTTTTACTTTAATACTTTAACTACATTTTGCTGCTAATACTTATGTACTTTTACCTAAGTAGGATTTTTCATGCAGGACTTTTACTTGTAATAGAGTATTTTTACATTGCTGTATTAGTACTTTTACTTAAGTAAAGGATCGAGTACTTCTTCCACCACTGGTATTTTGTGAGGCGGTTTGGATGATCAGATCTTCAGTGCGTCTTTGATCCAGATCCGATCACCTAGAACATGTCGGCACCAGGAGGAAAGGGACTGTCCGCTACTTTAAACTACTGTAGATCCTCCACAGCTCGGTGTGTGTGGGTGGAGAGTGAGTGTGTGTGTGTGTGTGTGTGTGTGTGTGTGGTGTGTGTGTGTGTGTGTGTGTGTAGAGTGTGAGGCTGACACAGCTGCTGCCGGACACACAGCCGGTCTGATGGAGCTGTCCTTGGCTCTGATTTACCGCTCAGGAGCCACATTCGTTTTCCTCGCGCCTGTAATCATTTTCCACCTCTGTCGGTGTCACAGCGGTGTCCCAAGGTTACGCTCCGTGTGCACGTGTGTGTGTGTGCACGTGTGTGTGTGTGTGTGTGTGTGTGTGTGTGTGTTAGATGTAAAAAAAACACGCTACTTGTGGATAAATCTCTGCTGTCCGCTTCTTCCTGTTTTGTCGTAGGTCTGCATCATCGGCAGCAGTGGGGATTCTGGGTAATTTGTCAGTTTTTGCATCTTTGATTCGTGCCAGTTCTGGTTCAGCTGCAGCTTGAAGCACCAAAACTGATAAACATGACGTCAGGTGTATTTGTGTTTGGGTGTATTTGTTGTTTTTTAGTATTTATTTATTTACTTCA
>NW_027283570.1:12500-32500 GCF_046629955.1 Centroberyx affinis | reverse complement strand
AAACAATAATAGACGTGATTCTTTTTATGTAACATTTAACTTAGCGAGCCAGCAAGCTGCCGGATGCCAGAGCTGAGCATGAGCCTGGAACATGTTATGAAACTCCAGAGGAAACCTTGGAAACAAAACAAATCATTAAAGTAGAACAGTGTCAGTTTGTTATTTCATCCATTCAACCAAAAGGGGGTTCAGACTTTTTAGGACTTTTAAGACTTATTAAGACTTTTTAAGGACCTGCAGATATCCTGGAAATGTCAGTAATGTGTCATTCATGTTTGGATAAAGAGGCTGAATTGTGGATATCTCTCTCTCACACACACACACACACACACACACACACACACACACACACACACACACACAGAGAGCAGTTCAAGCTCTTCCCTGCTCTATAATAAGATCCTCCACAGGAAGTTGAACCCGACCAAGTTCCTGTCCCCTGCTGCCTCTATCTCTCTCTGTGTGTGTGTGTGTGTGTGTGTGTGTGTGTGTGTGTGTGTGTGTGTGTGTGTGAGATCATCCCAGCAAAGTCTGTCCTATATACAGTATAGCAGGGGTTGTGGGTTCGATTCCCACCGGGCCACGCTGAAAATGAATCTAGTCCCAGTGTGTTGAAGTTTGGGATGAAACCGTCCACTAAATGGGTGTTAAATGCGCGTTAGATGTTACAACACACACACACACACACACACACACACACACACACACACACACACACACACACACACACACACACACACACACACACACACACACACACAGACGTACGATTTGACGTATTTGATGGGCGGCGTTCCCTTGTCGTCTATGAAGCGGTAGTTCGTCTCGATGACCTCCTTGGTCTTCCCCGTCTCCTCGAACGCCAACTTCATCTCTATACTGACAAACTTACAGACTGAGAGAGAGAGAGAGAGAGAGAGGGAGAGAGAGAAAGTTGAGGAGATCAGGTGTCACATGTCAGTTGTGTTAGAAAGAGGAAGTAGGTCTATTTACCGGTCGTGAATTATTAATGGGAAAACAGAACTGGGGACATAAAAACCGGAAACAACAGATTATTTAGAGTCAACAGGCCGCCATGTTTCACTTCTGCCTTCTCTCTCTCTCTCTCTCTCTCTCTCTCTGACTGCTAAGAAAAGAAAGTACAGTCAAGCTGCATTCATACCTACAGACCTGTCTTTATTTCAGGACATTTTGTTGTTAAAAACTTCAAATGTACACTTTGTTGTCCGTTCAGCCTGCAGTGATCTGGGCTGTAATGGAAGACGAACCCACTAGTGCTGAAACTATGAGTCCATTAATCCATTAGTCAGTAAACATCATCATTTATCATATAAGATTTGCTGCTTTTCTTTGTTTCATATCATTATAAAATCAATATTTTGTTTTTTTTTTGGCTGCTGGTCAGACTAAGTGAGACATTTGAAGAATCACTTTGGGCTCTGGTAACTTGTGATGGGCATTTGTCATTATTTTTGACATTTTATAGACAAAATAATTGATTAATCAAAAAAAGTAATCGATCGATAATGAAAATAATAATTAGTTGCAGCCCTAAATCCCACCTAAATTCAATTTCCTCATTTGCCAACCTTTTTTTTTTAGACTGATATAAATCTTTATGGCATTAATTCATAGTGTACATCCTATTAAGCAGCATTAAACTGAGCTGAGTCATATGAGGTGAGAGCACTTTTTTGGTCACAAATGTAAACCTGGAAAGTATACATACTTACTATACACATGTTCATTCTGTATATACTATACACCATACACTATACTGTTTATACTATATATATCTTGCATTTCATATCCACTGTTCATACTGTTATTCACCTGTTATTTATCTTAGCACACTCATACTACTCCTTACAGTTTATTCTATTTATATACTTAGTGTATTCATACCACTCTGTTCATACTGTATATATCTTCACACATTCATACTACCCTTACAGCTTATTCTAGGTATATATTATTTACTTTTACTGCTTCCTTTGCACTTCTGGTTAGATGCTAAACTGCATTTCATTATCTTAGTACTTGTACTCTGTGCAATGACAATAAAGTTGAATCTAATCTACTCTAATCTAATCTAAAAAACAGAGCTGTATCTCAGTAGAGAAGGAAACCACAACATGAAACCGTATTTAAGACTTCAGGACTGTATTTACCTGCAATTAGTGCCGACCAAGGCCTTGAATTTAGTCAAATCTATTAAATATTTGCCTAAAAAGACATGTTAAGGACCTGTAGACACCCTGTTAGTTCAGTTTATGGATATGAAATCAGGGTTCATTCTGAATTTGCTACTCTTGCATCCAAACCTAGCAATAAACATCCTTCATCATGACATAACTGCAGCGGTTTCCAAGCTATTTCGTATCAAAGCCCCCCAAAATAGCTTCATATTAGCCCACAAACCCAACATTTGATAACATTTTGTCTTAAGGAAGCCTATCAGAGAGGATGCTGTTTGATATGACTTAGTACAGAAGTGTCTGTGCAGTAAAATGGGAGGATACAGTGAAAGCTAGGAACAAAACAGTCAAATTCACACATTATCTCACCGTGCTAACCTCTACGGATTGAAATTAAACTATTCCTCATTTTGCCGGGGACCCCTGGAGCCCCTTAAAGGACCCCTGGAGGCCCCCGGACCCCGTTTTGGGAGCCGAATGGCACCGTTACCTTCACATTTGTTAGGAAGATGAACCCAGTCTTCGTCTCCCTCCTGCTTCTGCGCCGCTTTAACCGACGAGTTCAGCAGGAAAACCGTCAGACACGCCGCTAAAATCATCTTGTATGTTTTATTTAACGATCTATCTATCTGTAGCTGTTGTTTTTCGACTTTAAAAGGCCTGTCGCGGACCGTTACGTTTCTTTTTTTACATGCCTCTCCGACAGTCGCTTTGAATCCACTACTACAGCTGCTGGCTGCTAGTTCTGGAGAGCTTCACTCACTTCCGCGTTGGGCGCACGACGCACGCGACGCTCTGGGCCAATCGGAGAGGGAGAAGTGGCAGCCAGTGGACCAATGGGAGGCGGCGGAGGAGGAGGCGAGCGCTCACTGTTTACACCAGAGAGGGGGAAAATGCAGCGAGGACTCACTCTGCCCCCTTTTTTTTTTTTTTTTTTTTCGACAGCCCAAGCAAGTGGAAGTAAATTCATTTTCTCCATAGACAGTTCAGAAAATGCTCATATAAAGACTTTTAAGCTTTGAACCGATCCAACCAGCTTCCAACTGAAACATAAGTTTTAAATAAGTAAGTACGGAAGCCCATTAAGGACATATGCTCATACATTTTATTTACACAGTTTTCCCGTCATAACAAGTTAATTTTCTTTGTTTTGTTTTGTTTTTTTTGTCAGATATCAAATTAATTATGTCATTATCCCAGGATAACAAAATGTTATCCAGAGATAATAAGATAAGTTCTCAGAATGTGTTATCTCGAGATAATGAGAAAATTATGTTGAGATCTTGGGATAACAAGATCTGGAGATAATAAGCTAATTTTGAGATAATCTGTTTGGAGCTAACATCCTAAAGGAAAGCAAATTATTCAAAACCCAAACCAATGCTGGTCTTTGGTACCAGGTGATGTCACCACCCGTTGTATTTTATAGAGGACGACATCATCTGGCACCAAAGATCAGCCAATAGCAGATGGTCATTTCAGTAACATGCTTTTTACCATTAGGCTGTACACCCATTTGGATTTGGGGTTTAGTTACTTCTAGTTACATTTACACTACTGAGCGACTCCTCTTCTCAATACACCATCTTTGGCTTCAGTGTTACCAGCTGTGTTGCAATTTCTAATTACATCCAACAGAGGGAGCCAGATACTCAAAGTTTTGTTATGGGCTGAGTGGATAAAACACACCGATCACTTCCCATATAATCCTTTAACATTCAGAATATCAGATGGATTTTACTGAGGTGGAACATTTTATCTGATTTATTTAAGAATTTCCACGTGTTTTACGAATAAGCTTCTATCTATCTATCTATCTATCTATCTATCTATCTATCTATCTATCTATCTATCTAACACTACTACTACTAATAATAATAATATTGATACAGTGATTCAGGGACTACAGATGAAAATTTGCGTTTTTGCTAACTCTAGGAGAGTGGATGTAATTGCCCTTTGTCCCTGTTAAATAAACGAATAAATAAACAAATACTTTGACAATCCCCTTTATTGATTGATAGGAGTGAAACACAGGGACTCTCTACCAGCTCCAGCTGTTCTGTAGCTCAGCCTGACCTCTGACCTCTGACCTCCTGTAGTGGAGAGGGGAAAGAGAAAAGAGAATTTCCCTTCACGGATCAATAAAGTATCACATCACATTACAGGTAACATTTAGTCCGATTACCTTATTACCTCCTTCGTTATGGCTCGTGTGTGTGTGTGTGTGTGTGTGTGTGTGTGTGTGTGTACGGTCCATTCACAGAGCCATATTGTCACTGCGTGTCTGATATGTCAAGGTTAGGCTGTTGCCAACGGTGACGCATACGCTGACATTTGATTGGATCGGGGTCACTGGACACGAGTGTTTAGCCAATAGCCTTGGAACAGCTGTGGTGTGTGTATGTGTGTGTGTGTGTGTGTGTGTGTGTGTGTGTGAGAGAGAGAGAGAGAGAGAGAGAGAGAGAGAGAGAGAGAGAAAATGAGAGAAAATGAGAGAGTAAGAAAGAGAATATAAAACACAGGAGAAAGAGAGAGAGAATTTAGAATTTAAAAGTAACCTTTATTAACAAGTGTATGTATCACTTGAATTGTGTTGTTTTGTTTGTTTTATTCTGATTGTTTTGTTTTGAATGTTTTATTTTTGTTTGATTTGATTGATTTGATCGCGTTGTGTATCGTGAACACTGGGGCGGAAAGTTGGAATATTTATGTCTAACATTAAGTTTATCGATAAAATATAAAAATAGGGGGTAGGACTTGATGAGTATTCACTTCTTCCTACTCCTTTTCGGACATTAAATATTTATTTAGGGTGTTTATTGAGAGTTTGCTGTATATGTTTGTTGTTAATTTTATTGGTTATATTTGTTTTGTTTTTCTCACTTATTTTTTTTACGTTAAAATTTTTTTTTTACGTTTTTATGTTCAAAATGAAAAACTAATCTAATCTAATCTATCACTGAGCATGAGAATTTGCCTTTATCAGCATCAGATCTGTTACATATTCTGCTTTTATGGGTAAAGTTTCATCTAATCTAATGTAATTAGCCAGCAAACTGTATCGTTTTTTTATTTTATTTACTCCTTGCACTAAAAAGCCTGTCCAACTGTTCTCCAAATAATACACTCTAAAATGTCACAGATTTTTGAGGAACCTTCAGGTTCTCTTGTGAACCACAGGGGACCCAGGAAGCTTCCCTGAGGAACTCCTTCATCAAGAGTTCATGAACCCCCAACTCTGACTCTGGACTTCCATTAGTTTTGTCTCTACACGGGTGATATGCATGTGTTTGTATGTATATCACACGTTTGTATGTGCTCGCATGTGTATGACTGCATCTGTGTGTGTGTGTGTGTGTGTGTGTGTGTAAGAGAGAGAGAGAGAGAGAGATGTGCTCCTCAGCGAGATAAGAGTGTTTCTCAGTAGTTCAATAATAGTCCAGTGTTTCTAAGAGGTGCTTCAGTGTGCTGCAGCCTGCCAAGAGGACACACACACACACACACACACACACACACACAGATCACTGTGTGTCTCATAGCAGAACTTGACACTGAGTTGGTGGAGGGGTGGTTGATGTAGAGAGAGAGAGAGAGAGAGAGAGAGAGAGAGAGATGAAAGCTGGTTTTTATTCAGCATTCAGTGTCAGCCCACACACTGGGCAACCGAGGGCTTTGTTAAAAAACTCTCTCTCTCTCTCTATCACTGTAAATCTCTCTTTGCTTTAGTTCTCTCTACCATTCTCTCTCTTCAGCTGTTCCCTCAATAAAATAATAATGTATTGAGATTACATAGCAGGTGGTTGAAAAGCCCTCTCTCTCTCTCACACACACACACACACTTAACCAGTTAAACATTAAAAGAATCTCAAACAGAAAATGGGAGCTGTGATCAGATCATTTCTAAATGTTTTGTTATTAAATCTCTCTGCTCCTCTGGTCTGATCACACTGGGGTTTCCATGTGGTGTTTATAGACGATCAATGCTTTGGTGCACTTCACTGTAGTCTGGGTGATCAATAACTTATTGCACATTTTCTTACATTTTGGTATAAAATTTTCCTTCGACCGTCTCAGGCGATGGAGCTCCATGATGCTGCAGGATGAACTTCTCTTCATCTTCAGGACTCTGACTCTCTCTCTCTCTGTCTCCCTCCCTCTCTTGCCCTCTCTCTCTCTCCCTCTCTGTCTCTGACTCTTTCTCTCTTTCTCACTCTCCCTCTCTGTCTGTCTCGCTCCCTCTCTGCCCCGCCCCTCTCTCTCTCTTTCTCACTCTCTCTCCCTCTCTCTCTCTGTCTGTCTCTCTCCCTCTCTGCCCCCCCCCCCCCCTCTCTCTTTCTCACTCTCCCTCTCTGTCTGTCTCTCTCCCTCCCTCCCTCTCTCTCTCTGGCTCTCTTTCTCTCTCCCTCTCTCTCTCTCTTTCTCACTCTCCCTCTCGGTCTCTCTCTCCCCCTCCCTCTCTCTTTCTCACTCTCCCTCTCTGCTCCCCCCTCTCCTTCTCTGTCTGTCTCTCTCCCTCCCTCTCTCTGTCTCCCTCTCCCCCTCCCTCTCTCTCTCTGACTCTCTCTCTCTTTCTCTCTCCCTCTCTCTTTCTCACTCTCCCTCTCTGTCTGTCTCTCTCCCTCTCTGCTCCCCCCTCTCCCTCTCTGTCTGTCTCTCTCCCTCCCTCTCTCTGTCTCCCTCTCCCCCTCCCTCTCTCTCTCTGACTCTCTCTCTCTCTCTGGCTCTCTTTCTCTCTCACTCTCCCTCTCTGTCTCTCTCTCTCCCTGAATATCTTTCTGAAATCAGTTCAAAACAGTTTCCCAAGCTGTTTTAATATGAATTATTTTTTTTACCATAACAGGATATTGTGAAAATGTTGTGCTTGCTTGGATCGCTATGTTCCTTTGATACCTTCCTGTACTTTCTGGTGGATTTCCAACAGAAAGATCACCGACAGACTGAAGTCACAGATCACATGACTCATTCCTTCTGTAAAGGAGAAAGAAAATGATGAGAGAGAGCGGGAGAGGGAGGGAGAGAGAGAGACACAGAGAGGGAGAGACAGAGACAGAGAGAGGAAGAGAGAGAGGGAGAGAGACAGAGAGGGAGAGAGAGAGACACAGAGAGGGAGAGAGAGAGACACACAGAGAGGGAGAGAGAGAGACAGAGAGGGAGAGACAGAGAGGGAGAGGGAGAGAGACAGAGAGGGAGAGAGAGAGACACAGGGAGGGAGAGAGAGAGAGGGGGAGAGGGAGCGGGAGAGAGAGACAGAGAGAGAGAGGGAGAGGGAGAGAGAGAGAGGTGGAGAGAGGGAGAGAGAGACAGAGAGGGAGACAGAGAGAGAGAGAGAGGGAGAGAGACAGAGAGAGGAAGGGAGAGAGACAGAGAGGGAGAGAGAGGGAGAAAGACAGAGAGAGACAGAGAGGGGGAGAGAGAGACACAGAGAGGGAGAGAGAAAGAGGGAGAGAGAGGGAGAGACACAGACAGAGAGAGAGAGGGAGAGAAAGAGAGAGAGGGGGAGAGAGAGAGAGAGAGAGAGAGAGAGAGAGGGACAGAGAGAGAGAGCGAGAGAGAGAGAGAGAGAGAGAGTGGGCTGAATACATACAGACAGGACCCAGCCAGTTTTGTAAGGATGCCTTTAATAAAGAGTCAACAACGTGCGCTAGCCGTCCGCTTCTAGAAAAATAACACAGTCATACATTCATCCATGTGGAAATCCAGAAAACAAACAGAAACAAGGACAGGTTTTATTTTTAAAGCTCAAAATCCCTTTTTAAGGTGAGAGGGGGAAACCTGAATGATGGTGTGTGTGTGTGTGTGTGTGCGATGTGTGTGTGTGTGTGTCACTGTGTGTTCATGTGTGTTTGTGTGTTATTGATGAGTAGCCATGTCAAATATTTTAGCCCTTTCTTAAATTTTACGCATTTTACACAATACACACGTTTTTTTTACTGTCCCATAACAGAAACTGACCATAATCTATCTGCAGGTGTTTGATAGAGTTATTGATCGATACCGATGACTCATCGATCACTCGGCCGGCTGCTGAGGCTTCTGCTTTTCAAAACTCATTTCTGACCCGTTTTGTTGAGAATTTGTTGAGATTCCACCAGTTGTTTTTTTTTCCCCTAATATGACTCTACTTTTCAAAGTCATTGAAAAGTATTTGAATTTGATGTTTAAGTGACTGTGAACCCTGTTTTAACACAAAACTCGTTTCTATCCAAGGAAGCTCAGTCCATTGGTTTCAATGTGGAAAGTGTGTGTGTTTGTGTGTATCTGTAGTGTGTGTGTGTGTGTGTATCTGTGTAGGGACAGTGATGTTAGTGTATGTTTGTATTGGTATCTGTGTGGTGTGTGTTTGTTTACTGCTTGTGTGATTCTATGGAGTGTATGTGTAGCCGCAGTGTGTGTGTGTGTGTGTGTGTGTGTGTGTGTACATACTGTGTATAAGTGTGTGTGTGCCTCAGCAGGTGGTCTGCTTCAGCCTTTTCTCAAGGATTTAATGATTCAGCATCATGCTGTAAAGGCCACTTCTCTCTCTATTCTTTTTAACCTCTCTCTCTCTCTCTATCTCTCCTTCTCTCTCTCTCTCTACCTGCCTCTTTAGCTCTCTTCATTTTTTTCCCACCGGATACAACTAAGACTACACTGCTGCTTACCTCATCTGTGTATCTCAGTATCTCTCTCTCTCTCTCGCTCTATCTCTGTCACACACACACACACACACACACACACACACACACACACAACACAAACCTTAGATCTATAGCAGTGGACAAGCCTATCTTCGTACGTTGCCTTGGAGGCAGAGTGGAATCACACAGGACTATTAGAACTGACCGTGTGTGTGTGTGTGTGTGTGTGTGTGTGTGTGTGTGTGTGTGTGTGTGTGATTCACATTACAGAAATCACACAGGGTTATTAGAGTGGACTGGAGGCTGCAGCCGCCTCAAACAAATAATTTAGAGATAAACCTGCAGCTGATCAGACTATGTGTGTGTGTGTGTCTATGTGTGTGTATCTATGTGTGTAGCTATGTGTGTATGTATGTGTGTGTGTGTGCGTTGAATAATGCATGAGATGAGCCTCATGCCTTCTTCTCCCTCAAGGAACAACACCCTCTATTACTATCAAAGTGTATTCTGTGTGTGTGTGTGTGTGTGTGTGTGTGTGAGAGAGAGTGTTGTGTGTGTGTGTGTGTGTGTTGTCCCATCTGTCCCTAGGGAAGACATATCTTCCTCAATAATGCTCTCTTTGCTTCTCTGTCACATGTAGTCTCTCTCTCTCTCTCTCTCTCTCTCACTCACACACACACACACACACACTCAGGACCAAAAGCTTCTTCACCAGTAGGCACAACACACTCACGGAAACACACACCCAAACAACTACACACACACACACACACACACACACCATCTATTTCCCAATATACCTTCAAACAGCCATAACTATCCTAACATTAATCAATCCATTGATCCACACACACACACACACACACGCATGCACACACACACACACACACACACACACACACACACACACACACACACACACACACACACACACACACACACCAAGCCTCCTCCTCAGCAGCCATATACAATTCAATTCAATCAACGCTAAACAGAATTGATCATTGATCGTGCCTGGATCAATAATCCCTGGATGACCCCCCCCCCCTCCCCCAGCAGGTTAAACAGGCCCAGGGGGGATCAGACAGGGATTACAGATATTGATCCGTCACAGTGATTGATTATCAGCCCCTGTGTGTTTCTCTGTTTCTGCTGCTGCCTGATAGAATGTTTGGCCTTTACAGTCCCTTATTACATATTTAGGTAGGTGTGTGTGTGTGTGTGTGTGTGTGTGTACATCCGTGTGTGTGTGTTCGGCTGGGCTGGGTGACAGGACAAGGCTAAAGCAGTCTGATCGATAAAAACAGCCTTCAATCGATCAATACTCCTCTGTCCTCTGTTCCCACCTTGACATTTATAAACAGTGTGTCTGATTTCAGACAGGGTTCAATCAAAAAGTCACAATCAATAACAAATAGAATTGATCCTGTTCTGTTTTCATTTCACGGTGCAACACACACCATTCAAATGGCTTCAGTTAGACATTAGATTGTTGTAAGTACATTATGTAGTAGGGAGATTTTCATCAAGTACCTACACAGTAATACTGAGTACTTCCAGTACTTTTCCAGTAAGATAATCAAACCATCCGATTGGTTAAATACTAATAATATTGTCTATATTTTGGGTGGATGCGTCCTTTAACTCTTTTGCTTCAATCCAACCGATCAATTTCCTAACCAGACTCCTGTCACATACCCCATACTGCCTGTCATGGCAGTCGATCACTCTGATTGATTATCAGACCCTGTGGCGCGGTGCATGTTTGGCACTGCGCGGCCTTTATTATGGGGTGGTGACGCGCAGGCTGGTTGCCGTGGTAACCTCAAGGTATCAGGCCTTTGCGTTGACTTGTGTATCTGCTGTCAGAGTGAAAATGTCAACGTTTGAGAAGCTGAGAAAAGTTTTAGGTTGTTTTCAGCTTGGCCATCAATCATTTCTGAGTTCACCCAATGAGGTTTGAAAGGATTTTATAAACACTAGGATGGTAGAATTTTTCTCTTTCTCAACCCAAAGAAGAACATGTAATCTTTCAAATGAAGTGAAAACATGAAACATCACTAAAATGACAAGTTCCCAGGTTTTCACAAAACAGCGATATGGTACTGCTGCATCGTTGCTCTGCTTCTGAAAAGTTGAGAAATGTCTAATTTTGTTCCATTTTCCAGAGAGGCTCGTCTGGTGTTCTGTGACAGTTTGCCTATTCAGCTCTATCTGTGACATTTGGAAAAGAACAGGCTGCAGTAGCCGCAGGACAGATACAGGATGGGAAACTTTTTTGACAGCTGCCGCTGTATAGTTTTGAGTTACGGGAAGAAAACACTTCTACCTTTCCTCACTGACTCTTTTCTCTTTGCCTTGCACTTCTCTGTCAGACACGATCATTCGAGGGAAACAGGATCATTTGTTCCATCTATGGCTCTACTTACTTGTGTTGCTTGTAACGTTGATCTAAGAACTGAAGCTTATGTGAGCCACTTACAAGCTAAATAACTAAAATGTAAACGTAATGTACGTATCAGGGATTTCACGACAACCGAAGACTATCCTGTGGTTTAACGGGCCAATACTACTAGTTTACATGTGCTTTTACTTTAAGAACCAATGCATGTTTTTACAGTAATCAATAAACTCCCAGGTCCCCATCCTCTCCTGTCTCTTGCTTATTACCGGGTGTGAGACGAGTCCCCGAGGTCATTGATCAAACCGCTGATTTATTAGGAGCCTGGAGCCTTGCAGAGGGCTGCAGGATGCTTTAAATAATGTAAAGTGGGGAACGCATCTTGTTTCCCTTTTCCCAACAGTAGAACTTTCAGGTTGTTGCTGAGCCAAATCTTAACATCTCTTCTGTATACTTCTAAAACTTTGTAATGCTAATAGATTGGTAGCGTCGATAGCCACTTACCAGCACCCTGCAAGTAAATGAATGGGCTTTATAAGTCTACAGGGGGGAATTAGCATATTTTTGTTAGCCTGTGATGAACTTAGCCTGGTCATCTTTTACATATTTGTCTTTCCCCACTGTCAACAGATTGTAAAATATAAAACTGTGTAATGCTAACGGGTATGAAGCTAGACCGGTAGCATCTATAGCTAGTTAGCTTCACCCTGCAGATACATGAAGAGGCTTTATGGGTGTACAAGGGAGAATTAGCATATTTTTGTTAGCTTCTAGTGAAGTTAGCCATGTCGACTTTAATATATCTGTCTGTCTCTTTTGTTAATAGGTTGTAAAATGGTAAGAATTGATCACTTTCAAACATTCACAGGCAAAAAGAGGTTCTGTTCGACTGCTGCTGTTTGTGCCATGTAACTTTAGTGCCTTGATCTATTGATTTATCGCATATTTTTGTTTACTTTTATGTAGTTTTACATAGTTGGTTTTATACAGGGTAATTTTTTATACGCTATGTATTTTTATGCTAGTTTTTATGCAAATGCGATGTCATGTAAAGTGTCTTTGAGTAACCTGAAAAGCTCTATACAAATAAAAATATATATTATTAAAAACAGGGATCGTCGCCATCGCTGGCCACGCAGCTGTACCCCCGCGTGTCGTAGGACGCCCCGACAGCGTCTGACTCCATTGTGTGGTCGTTTCTGGCTCTAGACGTGACATTATGATTATGGGATGTCGACAGAGCGATCGGGTCTCTATGGTTACACCTTGACATTTCGGGACGTTGATTCATCTGAGGTTTGAGGCTCCTGCCAGCGTCGCTGCCAAGACAGCTGGTGGTGAGGTCACGCTGGCAAGAGCCTGCCAGAGGGGTGTGTGTGTGTGTGTGTGTGTGTGTGTGTGTGCGTGTGTTGGAGATGGGGGCGAGTAATGTAGATTAAAAGATGAAGAAAAAAGAGAGAAAGACAGAGACCGACAGAAAGACAAAGAGAGAGACGGAGAGAGACAGAGAGCCAGCGAGAGGGAAAGAGAGGCAGAAAGAGTGAGAGAGCAAGTGATAGAGAAAGAGCAGGAGAGAGAGAGAGAGAGAGAGAGAGACAAAGAGAGAGAGTGCTGATGTCATACTGTTGAACAGGGAAAAATGGAGGACTCTTGAGAGATTGAATAAAGGGCAAAACATTTGGCCAGGAGCTACTCATCACTAGCTGATATTTGGAGAAAGTGTGTGTGTGTGTGTGTGTGTGTGTGTGTGTGTGTGTGTGTGTGTGTGTGTGTTGCAGGTACGGTGGTTTGATCGAACATGCATAATTCTCTACTTCATCGCTGACAGTCGTATTAACCAGAGTAAAATTAAACAGCCTCTGTTCATAGCAACCTTTTGAAGTCATTGCAACTGTAACTTCAAAAAAAAAAAAAAAAAAAAAAAAAAATCATGATGAAATTCAGGTGAAATTTCCCTTTAAAATAGATTTCCCAGATAGAAAGGCAAACCCAAAAAGACTTTTGCATCATCGCTTTCCCATCTGTTTTGCATTCATTCCCTTCTTTCTTCCGTTCCCTCCTCTCCTACCTTCCTTTGATCTTTCCTTCACTCCTCCCACTCTTCTTTTCACCTTTTCCTCGCTCCATTCCTTCCTTCCCTGCTTCCTCGCCTTTTCCCTTCCTTCTACCCTCACTTCCCTCCTTCATTCGTTCCTTCCCTCCTCCATCCTTTCCTCATTTTGTTCCTCCCTCTTTCCCTGCTTCCTTTGTCCTTCTTCATCCTTTCCTTCTCTCCTTTGCTTCCTTCTTTTTCCTCCAACCATCCCTCCATAACGTTTTTTTCATTCAGCTAATTTTTCCATTCGTGCAACTTTTCCATTTGTTTCTCCCTTCCTCTGCCATTCCCTCACTCCTCTCTTCTACCCATCCATCCGTCCATCCATCCCTCCTCATCCCACTATAAATTATATCACCATATGTTTTTATTCATCAGGTTTAGGTGTACTTATTAAGGAAGAGCTGAACGAGAAGCCAGGATATCGTAGGCAACTCAAATAGAAGCAAAGACAGTCAGTAGAAACCATAATAGTCATTATTATTATTAGAAGTCTCTTATTATTATTATTATCATTATTATTATTACTAGTGTAACTGTTATTAGGGTAAAACAGAGTTCCTTGGCCCTTGTATATGCAGAGAGAGAGGGGGCAGGCTATCGACAGCAGAGCAATGGTTCCATGCCATTCCGTTTCATTCCAGTGATTTGGTGGGAGATAAATCCATGACATTCCAATGATTTAAAGGGGAGATAATTCCATTTTGTTCCATTAATTTTTCTTTTTTTCAAGGGAAATTAATTCCATTTGAAATTAGTTCCATTTATTTCAAGGGAAATGAATTCCATTCTGTTCGATTTAAGGTAAGGGGAATCGATTCCATTGATTTTAAGGGGAGTTCCATTCCATTCCATTGATTTTAAGGGTAGTCAATTCGATTTTTATTCCGTTATTGATTTTAAGCGGGTTAAAGGGAAACATAACATCAGGAAAATATTGTTTGTGTCCAAAAACCAAACCGGGAATGGCACAAAGCACAAAGCTTTTTGAACGGTATTCCCCTTCTGGAGAGTCGTTTTGGCTCCCTGTAATTCCATAATGGTCATGCTTGTTTGAATCTCCTGGGGAAAAAAAAAACAGAATTCTGGGATTGGTGACATCACTGTCCTGTCCTTTCAAAACACCTCCCTCCCTCCTTCCTCTCTTGTGACATGCGCGACGAATTCTAGAATCCGTCCGGTTCTCTGAGTTGTTGAATTCTAGGATCGAGATTCCATTGCTGAATTCTAGAATACGTTCCATTCTCGGAAGTGTTGAATTCTAGAGTTACGGTTCCAATGGAGAATTCTAGAATCTGTTCCACTGTTGTAAATGTTGAATTCTAGAGTAAAGATTCCACTGGGAAATTCTAGAATACGTTCCATTCTAGGAAATATTGAATTCTAGAGCTAAGGGTCCATTGGGGAATTCTGGAATCCGTTGCGTTCGCGAAACTCTTAGAATTCCATTGTTGAATTCCAGATTCCATCCCGTTCTCAGGTCCTTCCAGCCCACTCTTTCGCTCCCCTCTCTCTTCCCTCTTCTCTCTTTTCACAGCATCCTCCTCTCTCGCACGAGCCGGTTTTCAAACAAACGAGGAAAACAGTCTTGTCGTACTTCTCTCCTATAGCTGCGTGGTGACCGAGTCCTCTATGACGTCACAGCTGTCCTCTATGACATCATCGCAGGGTCCCACCCACCCGCCCATCAGCATCACCCCTCCTGCCCTTCCCTCCGTCCCTCCTCCTCCTACCCCTCCGCCCTCGAAAACGTCCTCGCTGGAGTCCAGGAGGCGGGAGCTGGACTCGGAGATGTTGGAAGCACAGTGCAGGGATTGGCAGGGGCACGGGGGAGGGAGGGGCAACGTCAGGAGCGAGTCCCTCCCGTTGGTCCTCCGCGGGGAGAGGGCGGGGTTGTTGCCGTCGACCGAGCGGCGCCCCACCTCGTTCAGGTGAGTCTCGCTTCTGGTCACGTGACCGAGTCCGAACTCGTGACTCCCCAGGGGGCGGAGCAAGCCGTCGGAGATGGTGTAGGAGGGAGGGGACTGGACCAGGGGGAGGGGGAGGGGCATGGGCGGGGCTCTGCGCTGGGAGCGGGAGAACAGGTAGGAGAGGCGCTTGAAGGAGTCTGTCTTGGCCCGGGGGGCCGAGAGGCGCTGCAGGCGGCTCCTCGTGCGAGCGAGGGAGGAGGAGAATGAGGAGGAGAAGGATGAGGAGGAGGACGGGGAGGGGAGGGCAGTGGAGGACGGAGGGATGACGGTCGTCTTCAGCCCGTTGCTCTTTGGTTTTCCCTCCTCCTCCTCATCCTCTTCCTCCCCCCACCCCACCCCCTCCTCCATCTCCTCCTCTTCCTCCCCTGCGCCTCTCTCTACCTGGGTCAGTCCAGAAATGGAGCGCACCAGGGCGGAGACGCCGTATTTGGGCGTGGACTTGGCGTCGTCTTCCTGCTGAGTTATGAAGCTCACGCCCTTTGACTTTTGACCCCCTCCTCCTCCTCCTCCTCCTCCCCCTCCGGCGCTGCCGTCACCCGATTCGCTGTCGTCCTCCGAGGCCGCGGCCCCCTCGTCTCTCATTGGCTCGCTGGAGGAAGAGTAGTGTCGCCGGGGGGGACGCCGGTTGCCGAGGAGATCCAGGACCTCGTAGCGGAAACTGGAGATGTCCTGCTTCAACTCCTGGAGTGAAGAAGAGGGAGAGAAAGATAAAAGATGGAGCGAGAGAGAGAGAGAGAGAGAGAGAGAGAGAGAGAGAGAGAAGTGAAAGAGAGAAGGACAATGTTGTATAGTAAAAAAGTAAAAAAGAAGCTCAGATTTGTTCATGTATTCTCAACAAAATCTTCTATCATAGAGAAAGATCTATCATAAAGTGATTAACAGTACAACAAAGGGCATGTAAAAGTGAGAGAAAGCAATCACAGCACTGAGAAAAAGAACAATTACAAAATTAATCCAGTTAAGCCCTTTAAATTTTGACTAAAACCCACTTCCACTTAATTTTAATTTTGTTTTATGCCATCTTGAGTCCCGAATTTAATTAAACCAGATGCTTATCAGCAAAATGGCTGTAACATCTAGTAAAAGCTGGGTTTTGATATCAGGTCAAAGCTTATTCCTTTGACCAAGTTTCTTTCTTTTATTTGAAAGAAAGGAATATCTGACAATCGGGGGAAGACAGATTGTAAAAAACAGACGACAAGAAGAGGGTGAGGAGGGGAAGTGGACGAGTTTAACCGAGGACTGAATCACAGAGGAGGTGAAACATCAGTTTGTAGAGGTAGAGGGTGAAGAGGAGTGTAAGGACTCAGGAGAACAAAACGATAGAGGGGAGATCGGCAGAGAGAGAGAGAGATCGGGGTCAAGAGACATCCAGATAAGCACTCCGAGGAGAGAGAGAGAGGGAGAGAGAGGGGAGAGAGAATGGGTAACAGAATGAGTGGATAATGGAGAGAGAGAGAGGTGTTACTGAAGAGAGAGGGATGAGTAGAGGGAAAACACTCAGATATACTCAGCGATCTCTCTTTATCTCTCTCCTCTCTCTCTCTCTCTCTCTCTCTCTCACACACACACACACTGTTTCACACACTGTTTCTTCCAGATGTTCACTCTCTCTACCCGTCTCATTCACTAACTCAATCATTCACTCTCTCTCTCTCAGTCATACACACACAAACATTTTCTGTCTATGTCTTTCTTCATGATATTCAATTCAATTCAATTCAATTCAATTCAGTTCAATTCAATTCAATTCAATTCAGTTCAATCCAATTCAGTTCAATTCAAAGGCCTTTATTGGCACAGTAAGAGTTTCCTTGCATTACGTTGAAAAAAAAAAGAAAAAACTTAAATAATTGAATAATCAATCAAGAAAAAAACAGGTGCAACATTTAATAAACATGCTGAGGTGTAATGTGAATTTAATGTGATTTCACTTTCACGCTCTGCCAGTCTTTAGGTTACAGATGCTCACACACGTTATTTCTTTCTGTCTCTTTCTTTCTCATTCACACACACACGCACACACACGCACACACACACACACACACACACATTTTATGTATTGGGGCTGTAACAAACAGGGCTAGCATGTAAAAAAACCCTCAACAAAAAACAGATTCTTGGAGAAACTTGAATCATGTGTTGATGTGAGCTTCCAGTTTTCAGCCTCGGTGTGTTGTTTTGTGTTGTGTTATTTTTTCCCTCTAAGTTAAATGTGTGTTATATAATTATATTTTCAACAAAACATGCAGCATGTTGGGTCGCTGCTCAGCGTTGAAGCCTTGTGGGGGAACAACGCTTTGATTTTAGCTTCATTTTGATGTTAGCTTCATTTTAGCTGATGTTAGCTTCCTGTTCAAAGATATACATGCCAACACACACAAAATCACTCTGAGTTTTCCTCTTCTTCTTCTTCTTCTTTCTCTCTCTCTCTCTCTCAAATTCAAATTCAAAATGCTTTATTGGCATAAATGACAATGTCAGTGTTGCCAACAACAGCTTCAAATAATTACACATCCAGTGGAGAATGTGTCACTTATGAAATTAAAATCATGAAACGTAGAATTTACATTATGAATATCTTGTATATCTTGTAAATGTATTAAATTGAAATGTTTAACAGTTGTCTCTAACTCACTCTCTCTTGCTCTCTTTCTCTCTCTCTCTCTCTCTCACACACACACACACACACACACACACACACACACACACAGTGGTGGAATGTAACTAAGTGCATTTACTCAAGTACTGTACTTAAGTACAATTTAAAGGTACTTGTACTTTACTTGAGTATTTCCATTTCATACTACTTTATACTTCTACTCTACTACTACTACTTTTTACTCCACTACATTTATTTGACAGCTTTAGTTACTAGTTACTTTGCAGATTTAGATTATTAATACAAATTATAAATCAACTAATCAACTAATTATCATATATTTTTTATAGGTTATGCTACCCAGTAAAGTAATTAAAATTAGCTCCACCTTTACCAGCTGCAACATTAAAGTGATGAACACATTAATGCATCAATAATTATAGTCCAATAACATGATATATATGATTCTGAAATGGGCCATTCTGCATAATGACTACTTTTACTTACTACTTTAAGTATATTTTGATGCTAATACTTTTGTACTTTGAATGCAGGACTTTTACTTGTAACAAAGTATTTTTACACTGTGGTATTGCTACTTTTACTTAAGTCAAAGATCTGAATACTTCTTCCACCACTGCACACACACACACACACACACATGCACACGCACGCAGGAGTCTGACTGCAAAAACAAAGCCTCAAACCAAGCTATGAACCGAATAACTTCAACTCCGCAAACTCAGCTCCTGTAGTCGTTTAAAACATTATCACAGGCGACTCCTGCTCTTGTTTTCCTGCTCAGCATATGGCATCAGACCGCTCGGCACGTGGCGGAGCTCCTCAGGGAAACGCACTCTGATTTACTTCACTGTGCACCTGATGTTAGCGGCAAAAAAAAAAGCACACACTCCGCCCGCCTTCGACTCCTCGTCTCGCTCATAAATGCACACACACGCGCTCGCGGTGTGTGAAAGTGATTCGGTTCAATGTGCACCTGATGTTGTTTTTGCATTGAAAAAAAAACCCAAAGGAACATTCCAGTTCAAAGCCCCGGCTGTGCTCAGGAGGAGCCGGCGAACCGAAACACAAACTGATGCAGGACATGAACATTTACTGCTCAGAGGGGTCGGGAGGAGGGAAGAGAGTAACTAAGTACATTTACTCAAGTACTGTGCTTAAGTGTGATTTTGAGGTACTGACACTTTACTTGAGTATTTCCATTCTGTGAGACTTTCTACTTTTCCTCCACTACGTTTCTGAGGGAAATCTTGTACTTTGTACTCATTTACTACATTTATCTGTCAGTTACTAGTTAATTTGCAGAATAAGGTTTTACATTCAAAAAATAGGATAAGCTCATAAAATATGTTGCATTGTTAGAGTTGAAACTCCCCAACAGTATATGGAGCAGTTAGACCTTCAACATTAAAATACTTACGCTTCAATAATTCAACTCTCTGACAGAAGTAGTAAGTAAACTTTTGAATCCAGAACTTTTACTTTTAATGAAGGGAGAGAGAGGGATTATTTTTCATTTCATGGGGTCTTTAATGTTGTTTTCTCATTGAAAAACCCAGCGCAACATTTCACGACAGACTGAGTTGTGCAGGGCATTCGGCTGACAGACTGATGTGATTTACTGCTATCTGAAATCAATACAGAGATTGATTTCATACTTCTTGTTTATACGTTGAGTTTGAACACAAACGCTTTTTCAGAGAACTTCAAGCACGTGACAGAAATCTAACCAGGTGCAAACTTTTTCTTACTTACTTACTTACTTACTTTCTTTCTATCTCTTTTTTCATTATTCATGCTTTATTTATGCTTCAGTTGAAAGTTTCTCTCTCTCTCCCCCTCTCCCTCTCTCTCCCCCTCTCCCTCTCTCTCCCTCTCTCTCCTCCCTCTCTCTCCCTCTCCCCCCCTCTCTCTCTCTCCCTCCCCCCCCTCTCTCTCCCCCTCTCTCTCTCTCCTCCCTCTCACTCCCTCTCCCCCCTCTCTCTCTCTCCCTCTCCCCCCTCTCTCTCCCCCTCTCTCTCTCCTCCCTCTCTCTCCCTCTCCCCCCCTCTCTCTCTCTCCCTCTTCCCCTCTCTCTCTCCCTCTCTCTCTCC
>NW_027283570.1:0-10000 GCF_046629955.1 Centroberyx affinis | reverse complement strand
TTGTGGTACAGATGCGGCAATGTTCTGTGCCACACACACACACACACACACACACACACACACACACACACACACACACACACACACACATGAAGCCTTAATAAGTGTTACAGACCTGGTAATGTTGATTCTGTATCAGACTGTCGGCGTGACGCTCCTGAAAAAAAACAAAAAACAACAAAAAAATTCAATTCAATTCAATTCAATTCATTGCACTTTGTTTTTTTTTTAATTGGCTGACAGTTTAAAAAACAAACAATATTGCCAAAGCATGTAAGAAGAAATGACTGTAAAAAATGAATCATCAATTAATCAACATTTCAGAAAATGAATCCCATCCCCTCCCATGTATCACTGTGTGTGTGTGTGTGTGTGTGTGTGTGTGTGTGTGTGTGTGTGTGGCTGTGTATCCAGACCCTCCACTGTCCACTGTCTATCAGTGTTTCTGTGTTTACGTAATCTGTGTTTGTGAGGGGAAAATAAATCAGCAAAATATAATATTAGCCGTTAAAAATAGAGCTTTTCGGCAAAAAATATACATATTTATATAAAATTATGAAATTATATAATATTCTCTCTCTTCCTCCCGTTCCTCCACCTCTCGTCACGTTTCGGCGTTCATCCTCCATCTTTCCCTCCATCTCTTCTCTTCTTCCTCTCAGTTGATCTCACATTACATTACAGAGTTTCACTCCGAAATGAAAGATATCCACCTCCTTTTCTTACAAAATGATTAATAGTAAAAAAATAAAGCCGGAAACCGATTGTCTTCGGCTGACAAAATGACACTTTTTACAGCCCGGATCCTCTGAATTCGAGAGATACTGAATAATAAACTTTAGTTAATGATTTTTTTCCTCCCTCTCAAAGTGGATATGCAGCGTTTCGGGAGAGAACTTCAGCTCTTCGTTTACATTTCCGGCCGTTAGCTGACGCTCTCATCCATAATCAGAGTCATCTAAGCAGAAGAAATGAGCAGAAATGGAAAAGTGGTTTGGCGATGGAGCGCTCCTCAGATTCACCTCGTCGGATACAGGAATCAATTGAATCAAGTGAGCTGAGAGCATTAAGGCTATTTTTAGCGTGCTGATTTTTTATTTTTTTTACAACTAATTCCTGTCTTTAGTGCTAAAAGCGCTAAAGTGATTCACATTTCTTTCTTTTAGCTGACGTTCAGGACACTTCCACGGGACACACCGATGCTGATGGACACGTTGGACACACTTAGGTTACGGGACAGTAATGAAGAGTTCCTGCACTCGTCTACCTCACCCCTCCATCTTTCTCAGTCTTTTGGTGCGTTCAAGTGCCCTGGGGCCAGTTGCATAAAGATAGACCTAGTCTTAGACTTGAATCAGACTTTAAGTCAGATTTAAATATATGGATGGTTTCTCTAGGAAATCACAGTCGCTACTACTACTTGATTGTTGCTGATCTATAATGGGTTGGGTCTCTAAAGACTCTCTTCTTAAGATTTGTTCCAAAAACCAAAGATCTGTCATCTTGTATGAAATAGCTACAGCATTTAAACTTCACACACAGTTAGGCCGACTCGTTGCCATAGCAACAAAATTCTTAACTCAAGCTTAACCGGGAGGAATGGGTGGAGAACTTTGCATTCTTGTGTCGGTTTGTTGGAAAATCGAATCCGGAAAGAAAACTTGACAGGTTTATTCAATCTGCAGTTTGGGAGCCCAGGAACTCCAAATTTGGATGATTACACAGTTTTATAGTGTTGAATATTCATGATCATGTTCATGAATACAGATAGAATATAATAAAGCTACTGGTCAAAAGGTATAAGGTCATATGAACAAGACTGAACAACCATCATTATAGTTGTAGCACTTTAAGGAGATGCATAATAAGAGGTGACCGCCTTCTGCTAGAAGACAGAAAGTTATTATTTTGTCAGTGTTTCTATGAGATTTGGGCATTGGAACATTCCAGACTCACAGCTCAGTGAGAAACACACAAGATGTTACTGTAGAGTTTAATCTGATAATGGTGAAGCAGATTCAGTATTCTAGACCTTTAGGCACTTAAGGTGTAAATATGGGTCAAAGGTCATAAGTATATCGTTCTGTCATAACTTTATTTTTCCTCCATGTTGAGAAGATGAAAGGCGACCATTGCGTCATAACTCGGAAACTCGGGTAGCAAAATTTTCTTCAACTTTTCCGACTTTATTTTCCATCATTTTCACATTTCACATTCATGTGAAATTTCCCAGTAGGAAATTAGTTTTTCAATTTTTCTCCATTTGCTCTGCTCTTATCTCTGTCTCTACAATATCCATTTATCCCATCTCCTTCTCTGTCACACACACACACACACACACACACACACACATGTTCATCCTCTCCATATCTTCTCCTCTCTCTCCCCATTTTGCTCATTTTTCTCAATTCGATTCAATTTCATTAAGCTTTACCAGCATCTCTCTCTCCCTTTCTCTCTGTCTCTCTCTCGGTCTCTCTCTGTCTCTCTCTCTCTCTGTCTCTCTCTCTCTCTCTCTCTCTCTCTCCTCTCGCTCCTTTCATTTCTCTCTCTTTCATCATGTTTTACACTCATCTACCTCATCTCCCCTTTCTCACTTCTCTCCATCTCTCTCTGTCTCACTACCCCGAAGTCTAATAACAAATCACATCACACATAGACACAATCCCGGTCTCGCTGATTCAATCAACACACACACACACACACACACACACACACACACACACAAACCTACATTCATCCTCCCCACATCACATCTTCCTGTATCTAACAGTCTCTCTCTCTCTCTTCACAGCTATCATTGCCTCTCCATATCTCATGCTCTGTTTTTCGCTTATTCTGTCAACTCACTCTCTCTCTCTCTCTCTCTCTCTCTCTCTCTCTCTCTCTCTCTCTCCCTCCCTCCCTTGATCGGATCTCTGCAGTGCTGTGTGGCTCTGTGAACCTATGTGGGCTGGCTGGCTTATATAACTCAGCTGACTTCAACTGAGGTGAACATGCCAGCTGTACTCTCTCTCTCTCTCTCTGTGTGTGTGTGTGAGAGAGAAAGAGAGCGAGAAAGTGGGCTGTGTGTGTGTGTGTGTGTGTGTGAGAGTGAGAAAGCGAGAACGGCTTTGTTTCTACAGATGATTGGACGGTTAAACAGGACTGTGTGTGTGTGTGTGTGTGTGTTTTTGTGTTTATCGGGGCGTGGAGCACACCGCTGTAACATGAGTGTCGACACTAGAACTCTTCTGTTGTGTTTATGTGGAGTGATACATACAGTATATATCACTCCTTCCCCTCCCACTGATGCGAGGCTCTGCTGTGTGTGCGTGTGTGTGTCACCCAACCTGATTTCACACGGAAACATGAAATTAACACGACTTGTTCACACTAAATGACGTGTTGGTGGCAGGTAAAGTATTAAAATTCAGTTTTCCCAGCATGACACGGTTCCCTGAAGGAGACACGACTGTAAACAGGCAGTAGAGTCACAGTGAAGCAGCTCAGTGGACAGTCAGGGTGTTGTGGTCGGGTGCTGGATGGGCGATGAGTTTGACTTCAATGTCGGAGACCGGAGTTCAGTTCCCAGTTTGTACGAAGGAAATTTCTACCAAATGTAGAATCAAATGTTAATTTTTAGTTAAAGTTTTTCTTATTAAACCGACCAAAGCCTTTTCCAAACCAAGCTGGGTTGATCTATAGTGTCGTGTAGTGCTGTCGTCATTTCAGGGCTTTCAGATTACATCCAGATACTACATTTTTTCTTTTTTTTTTCTTTTTTTTTGTTTGCCAGTCGTTCTGTTCCAGGGTTCCTACACAGTTTCAATTACAGTTTTTCTCGATCGCTTACACACTATAACTGGGCCTACTAACTAAACATCCCAAACCATGACGCCATCTACCAAAAGGCAGACCCATTTCCCAAAACTATAAACACTATTCCCCTTTTTTCACACATGATTCACATTTGTTGAACCTTTTTGAAAAACTCTACACACAAATCCCTTCATATATCACTGACTGCACCATGTGCTCGTTTAGAAAGCACTGGTATTCAATATCATTAACTCAAGTCATCACAGCTCAAACCCAATTAACACACAATTCCCCAGGTGCAAACACTGAGAGTCAAAATTGTTAACACACCAATCAGAACCTCAGGATAGATAGATACAGTAGATAAAAGGGCCATGGGTCTATTCACTTGTTTTGGAACAATGGATCCACAAAGACCTGAAGGTAGAGGAAGAGGACACAGGAGAGGAGGTGGAAGAGGAAGAGGAAGGGCAAGGGCAAGGAGACAAATAGTTTCTGATGAGATTCTCAAATTGGGATGCTGAGGCAGAATAAATGTGATTTCTTTCTTTATCTACAAACTGTTTTTTTTAAAATTGGTTTATATTGGTAAATACATGGAAATTATTTTACTGTATTCTACGTTCTTTATCAGTTGCATATTTTTTACAGTACATTTACTTTTTCACTCAATTTCAGTTTATTTTACTACAGTACATTGAGGAATTAAAAATTTTGAAAATGTATACATGTGTTGTGTCTGTATATTGTGTTCATCATGTAAAGAGGTTGTTCTGGGGGAAAACCATAAGTGCCATTATTCATTGCAGTAACAGGTTTTTACAGTAGTGTTTTGAATTGATCTCACCAGTGTGTAATGGCTACTTTGTAGTGTGTGTGTATTTGATGGCTTTTGTGTGATGTCTGAAGGCAAAGTTTGGTTTAAATGTAAGATTACATGGTTTTGAGTGGAGAGTTTGGTTTTGACATGGAAGTTTGAAGTTTGTGAAGATGAGTGTGCAGTTAAGCATTTGTGTTTAGAGTTTTGGGAAATGGAGCATCATTTCAAGAAATGTGTCTTAGCAATCAAGAAAAACTGTAAAAAATTCCATACTTTTTCCAGACCTTGATTTGTTTTGAAGATTTTGTCTGGTGTTCAATATGATTTACGCAGATGGACATCTTGGTCATCTCACTGTATAGATGAAGATTGTTCTTCACAGCGACAAATATCAGAATATGTAAGATGATTGGCAGGGTTCCTACACGGTTTCCATTTTAAAATTCCATATTTTACCCAGGCCCTATGTTCTTGACTGGATTTGATTTTGGTGGGTATTTGATATAATGCATGCTGACAGCGGCTGGGTAATAAGAGCGTCCCTCTATCTGAACATTATTCTTCACATCAACAAAAACTGTGGACTCAAAGTGGCTCTACAACAACATAAAAGCTAGATTATATGTGTATCGGACCTGAACCACAACATTTCCCATACTTTTCTAGACATTTTTTCAAATTCCCAAACTATTCAAATTCATTTTTAATACTTTTCCAGACTTTCCAGACCTGCGTAGGAACCCTGCTGTTCTTACAATGGGTGAAATAATAAGTAGATAAGTAGATAAGTAGAAATGGCGGCATATAACAAAGTTATTATATATTTCACTGAATGTTTATAAACAATTTTATGCTTACAACCATGAGGCGGATGCTGAGTTATCCTCCTTACAGTCTGTTATGTTCACTTCACAAAGCCATGAAATGCTGGAACTCTAAGCTAGTGATAAGTCATAATCAGCGTGAATATAACCAGGTTAACACACCTACATTTCTGCTGCATCCATTTATCCCCTGTAAACACCTTGGTCTGATTTCATTCAGTTTTCTGAATACTAGTGCAGTGCCCGTTCGCTTTGAGCCCCGCTGCTGCACAGAGCGCTATTCGCTTGTTTATTCAAAGTTTATTAATATTGAACGTGTCGCGTGTCCAGTCCGACACTGCATGTCCTTGGGTTCTCAGCAATACACCCGCCAAGTGTGAAGTAGATGAATGGTTCTCGAGATATGCGACATGGCAACATTCGTGTGTCACATGTCGCGTGCCAAACAAAGACCTTACAGCGTGTTTGGCTCTCAGCTCACACTGAGAATAATACTGTTTGCATTGAAATGTTCAGAAAGCACGTCAACGCAACCTGACAGAATATTCCAACATTTTCCATCTGACATGGAGATCACTGTGAGCTGAATCTCAACCAAGTAAACGAACCCGATTACCAAATAAATCCACATAGACCGGAGTTATTAAGGGAAATCACAACCCTTCAAATCACATAAATGCTTTAAACTAGCTTAATATTATTATTCACAGTAACCGCAGCGCTGTGTGCATGTAAACCCGACGAGTCCCATGGCGACTTGTTAACATGAACATCAATATTCAACATGCCCGGCTGAGGTTAAGTCCTACAGACCTTGTTTGCATGAGTATCCATTGACGACCATATGGCCATGCCAGCATATTAGGCTGCGCATGAATAAATAAATGAAAAGCTTTGCATGTGTTTATTCTTCAGTTTTTAAACTTCCGTTCTGTCTACTGAAGCTGTTTTTCCTCAGCTGCAGCTTGGGGAAGCGGGGCAGCGGAGCGACTTGTGGAGGCAGAGCCGCCTGCTGGTTAGAGCGGCCGTCCCGCTACCGTAATGTCACAGGTTCTGTCCCCGGCAGCCCCCTCCTGGCCTGACAGAGCGTCCTTGAGCGAAACACTGACCCTTCTTACTAGTGATGGGACGATCTGCTTTTCTCAGGATACGATTCGATGCGCGATACGGGGTTCACGATTCAATAAAACCACGATATGATGTGATAAATAAAAGTCTGACTGTGCAGAATTCTGTTTATTTCTGAGACACAAATCTTTCTAGCGATGGCATTGGCTTGCTAGAATATAAACAACAAGTTAAAAATGTCCCCATTTGTTTGCGTTGTGGCACAATTCACCACTTCTACACTGAAAACAGAAAGCATCCCTGTGTGTGTGTGTGTGTGTGTGAGAGAGAGAGAGTGAACATGCAAGCACCTGTGTCTATCTGCACACATACACATTACATGTATTGTCTGTTTACAGTGAACTCTAGAAGGATCTCACATTCACATTCGTGTGCATCGTTGCTAGGCAGTTGTGTGTGTGTGTGTGTGTGTGTGTGTGTGTGTGTGTGAGTGAGGTGGTGGTGAGGAATGGTATACTTTCCAACAATAGAGCCGAGCAGGGAAAAAAGAGCCGAAAAAGGGGGAAAAAGAGCAGAAAGAGGGGGAAAAAGGAGATGAAAAAGAGGGACAAAATATACAAAAAAGAGGAAAAAAGAGCCGAAAGAGGAGGAAAAAGGAGATGAAAAAGAGGAAAAAAGTATACAAAAAGAGGAAAAAAAGAGCTGAAAAAGAAGGGAAAAAGAGCCGAAAGAGTGGGAAAAGAGCTGGAAAAAAAAGGAGAAAAAGAACTGAAAAATTGTGAAAAAAAATAGATGTAAAATTGAAGGACATGAAGAGGGATTAAGATTCTATTTAAACAAAAATTCTCTCATAAATGCTATGAAATGATATATGAAGTGTGGATGTACGTGTGTGTATGTGTGTGTGTGTGTCTGAGTGAGGTGGTGGTGAGGAATGGTATACTTTCCAACAACAGAGCCGAGCAGGGGAAAAAGAGCCGAAAAAGGGGGAAAAAGAGCAGAAAGAGGGGGAAAAAAGAGATGAAAAAGAGGGAAAAAATATGCAAAAAAGAGGAAAAAAGAGCTGAAAAAGAGGGGAAAAAGAGCCGAAAGAGTGGGAAAAGAGCTGAAAAAAAAAGGATAAAAAGAACAGAAAAATTGTGAAAAAAAATAGATGTAAAATTGAAGGACATGAAGAGGGATTAAGATTTTATTTAAACAAAAATTCTCCCATAAATGCTATGAAATGATATATGAAGTGTGGATGTACGTGTGTGTGTGTGTGTGTGTGTGTGTGTGTGTGTGTATGTGTGTGTGTGTGTGTGTGCGTGCTCTTACCGTGAACTCCCTCAGGTTTTCACACTTGTGCCCGTCGTCCCCGGGCGGCTGGCCCCTCCTGCAGAGCTTGTTGTGGAGCCACATCAGCAGGTACCAGATGGACTTGGGGCTGGGGATGATGTTGAAGGGCGGCGGCAGCGTCCCGCCCTCGTCGAAGTAACTCATCCACAGCTTGGTGCGGGCGAACTTCCACTCGATGTCGGCGTGGTCCTGGAGGAGGAGGAGGAGGAGGAGGAAGAGGAGGAGGGAGGTATGATGGAGGAGGAGGAGGAGGAGGAGGGGGGAGGAGGAGGAGAGGGAGGAGGAGGAGGGGGGAGGGAGGAGGAGGAGGAGGGAGGAGGAGGAGGAGGGGGGAGGGAGGAGGAGGAGGAGGAGGGGGAGGGAGGAGGAGGAGGGGGTGGGGTGGAGGAGGAGGACATTGTCTTTTCATTATTGCTACATTTCCCATTGCGATGTCGATTTGTCTTTTTTCTCTTTCTGTCTCTCACTCTGTCTCTCTCTTTCTCTTGTTGTTGATGTTGATATTTAATATGTATAAGTAAGTATATGTAAGTAAGTATAAGTATATGTATAATAAGTTTTTAATATGTGTTGTTTTTAAAATGATGGACTCTTGGAAGATTAGCCCTTGGGCTAAAAGAGCCACATAAATCAAAATCAAATAAAAGATTTAAACTGTGACTGGTAGGTTTGTCAACTCTATCAGTCACTTTGGTAGCAGCCAACCAACAAAGTCTAGAGGTTATTTTCCATTTGAAATTAATTTTGTTCCAGTAAAATAGTGAAAGTAGTAAGTAATAATTTAGAATTTACGAGGCAATGTGACTGGGACAAAAAAGTTAGTTTCCTGCCTGTCTTAGCAGGAGTTCTAAACATTCCTTTTCTGTGTCATTTTACTGAATCATCTCTATGAAGATGTAACAGGTGTTGTTTGGTTATCGTTAAATGTTTTTTTATTATAATCCTTACTATTTTATAAAGTCAAGTTTATTCATAGAGCACATTTCATACACACGGCAACACAATGTGCTTCACATTTAAGAATAAAAACATAAATACAGAGATATACATGCAAAACACAAAGACACACAAACACAGGGAAGCAGTGACAACATAAGACCTAACTATAGGCTATAGTGAAAAGATATCATTTCAGTTTATGTTTAAAAGAAATTAAGCAGCTTCCCCTTCTTTTGAGCTTACTTTTCTTATTTAATATCATTTTACTAGACAAGTTGTGTGTTTCTGTGTTTTATTTGAAGCTGTGTGTATGAAATGTGCTATATAAATAAAGAGCTGAATCACAAACGGCTGCTGTTCCAGGTCCAGCTCTGCTTCATGCACTGGCATATTTAGTGTTGTGACTCACGGCGATGAGCTGGTAGGAGTTGTTCATCATAGCTATCAGCATGTTGAGCAGAACCACCAGAGAGATGACGTTGTACGTCCCGAACATGGTCGTCCCCACGAACTCTGTGAACTCGTGACGAGCCTTGACGTTGGTGACGTACAAGTTTAACAGACCAAACACCGACCAGAACAGAGACTGGAGAGTCTCAAACAACCTGAGAGAGAGAGAGAGAGAGAGAGAGAGAGAGAGAGAGAGAGAAATAAAACAACAGTGAATTTGATTTGTAAAGGATTTTTCAAAACAGCACCACAAAGAGCTTTGCAGACAATAAAGCTCTAATAAATAAAGTGGATAATACAACAACAGAAAAGCCAGACATGAATTATAAATCGGGCTGCAGATGAACAACGGGAAAGAAACACATATAAACTAAAATTCATGTGAGAGCGTCTCTGTAACAGGGTGTTAGAGGTGATTTAGAAGGAAGCTGGCAGTGGTTCTGGCTGGAGTCAGCTGCTCAGGCAGAGCGTCACACTGAAGAGGCTCCATCACCTTCTTTAGGGTTCCTTCACATCAAGCATGTCTGGAGCGGTGTGTTTGAACTCTGCGGTGTTTCCTCCACAGAACTTGAATGCACAGCACGGTTGGCTAGCACAGCATACAATGGCGACTATAGAATTTTAGGGCTAGTTGCTGTGGTGACAACACAAGTCTGGGGCCAGTTGCATAAAGTTAGTTTAAGACTAGTCTAAGCCTTAGACTGGTCTTAGATTCTCAGGTTGGACTAGGCTAATTAAGACTGTCTGTTACTTAAATATT
>NW_027283569.1:0-15943 GCF_046629955.1 Centroberyx affinis | reverse complement strand
TGTATGAAATAAACTGACAAAGACGAAAACTAAAGCCATTTTCTCTATAATTTTAGTTTATTTTAGTTCGTTTTGTAAACACACAATACAGTTTCAGTTAGTTATCGTTTTTTTTGTAAAGCCTCGTTTTTTATTTCTATTTCAGTTAACGAAAATGCTTTTTCACACCTAGTTTTCGTTAATTCTTTAGTTTCCGTTAACGATAATAACCTCGGTCTGCGCTCACCCAGTCACACCAGTCAACTTACCTGAACCCATCCGTCCCTTTCTGTTCCCAATCCAACCGGTCAGCCAACCTGTCGGTCAAGTCGGCCTTCTAGCCAGTCCGCTACCTATACCTTTTATCCCTCCCTCTCTCTCTCTCTCTCTCTCTCTCTCCCTCCCTTTCCCCCCCCCCTCCCTCTCTCACCCTCCCTCCCTCCCCGTCCTAATAGCGGTGTGACAGCAGCAGTGTTTCTAATCAGAGGTGAGGAGAGGGAATGAGCAGCCGTCCGATCCTCTCTGCTCTCTCATCAATCGGCCCTAACTGAACGGGAGCAAATCTCAAGCCGGGACAAAATTAATATGTAGCAGATCTGCGGCGTGCTCGCCTACCCTGGAATTGGAAATGGCTTCTGTGCTGCCTGACCCGTATCCTTGCGTGTGTGTGTGTGTGTGTGTGTGTGTGTGTGTGAGAAAGAGTGTGAGTGTGTCAGGGGGTTGTGGCGGGCAGATTATTGGAGAGACAATTGGCTGTACGGCGGTAATCAGGAGAACACTGAGGTGTGTCTATCTTATGACTGCTCACTGACAACCTCTTACACACACACACACACACACACACACACACATACACACGCACCGGGACGTTTTTTTTTTTTTTTTTTTTCCTATCCAATTCAATCAGGCAGTCCATCCGCCCTGCAGAGCAATGTGGCACTGCCCCCGTGCATGACAGTATCAATTCAATTACCCAGGAAATGGATCCATATTCAACCCATATAAACTCATACACAGAGCCAGGAGGGGCTGCTGCTGCTGCTGCTGCTGCTGGGGGGGGGGGGGGAGAGAGACAAAGAAATGCACATTTACCCTGTAATAACTTTCATTTGGGGCCGGCTTTGAAAACCGTTCTCGGGCCCCAGCATTTGTCGCTGTCACATCGCGTTATCCGCAAATCAGGTTTACAAAATATCAATTCAATTTCTGGCGTAGCGCGAAACGCCGAGAGAGAGGAGAGAGGAGAGAGGGAGAGGGAGAGGGGAGAGGGAGACACACACACACACACACACACACAGAGAGAGAGAGAGAGAGACAGCAGGCTGAGGGGCCCCTTGTGGCTTGGCCAGATTTCCAGTCAGAACTAATCAAAAGCAGAGCAGACCATGCTAATCTCTTCAATTTCATCCTTTAGACTGCTGTCTTTCCCCAGCTCATAAACACACACAAACACACAAACACACACATACACACACACAGGGTCAGATAAAAACACACAGACACGCAGGCAAAAACATACATAACACAGACATAAACCCATACATAATACACACACATGCATACATACAGTATATATATATCATACATACACACAGACCCTCCCGCTCGCTCCCATACATAACACACACACACACACACACACACACACATACACAGGGCGTCCTCCAGGATCTGTGCTGTATAAACCATCTGCTGATAGGGGTTTTGGCTGCTTGGCTAATTGGTAGAAGATTCTAGAGGGATGTAGAGGTGAAGGAATGTTAGTGCTGGATGTGTGTGTCCAGAGTTCCACAGCAGGGCAGTGGCCTTCCACATGTCTGTCTGTCTAGTGGTCAGTGGACAGCAGGAGAGAGAGGGGGCTGGGAAGAGGTTTTGTTACTTTTCCTCAAGCCAAAGAGGATAAACCCAATATGGCATATTTGATTAGATTTGTCTAAGCGATGAATTGCAAATTGTAAAAGAATGATTGGGTTCCAATTTGCCGCAGTTCCTCTGGGGGCAGCAGGGAGGCGTAGAGGGGGGGGGGGGGGGGGGGGGGGACCTGGGTTCAACAATACAACCCCCCCCCCCCCCCCCCCATCCCCACCCTGCTGAAGTGTCCTGGAGCAAGACACTGAATCCCTACCAGAAAGAGAAAGAGAGCAAGAGAACAGATGAATTCCAATACATTATTATTATTATTATGAAATATGAGGGAGGCGCCTCTGAGCTTGAGTTTGTTATCTACGGAGCCCCTCTGGGGTCACATAGTAGAAAAAAAAAACTTGATGTGTAAATCCGTGCGAACGGATTTGTAAACTGTGCGAACGGATTTGTACAATAAATGCTAAATTACACATAAAAGCTGTGAAACTCCAAAAACACAAAGCTAAATCAATTTAACTAATTTCACTATGGTTAAATCTGCTGTTAAATCTAGATAACATTGAACTTAGTTGGTGGATGTGGTCACCGTGGTCCATGTAAGGCAGGTCCATTCACTGAGGAACAGAAGAGTGCATGTAACCGTGCGCACGGATTTGTAAACTGTGCGAAGGGATTGTGAAACGGTTTACAAATCCGTTCGCACAGATTTACACATTAGGTGTGGGAAACATTGCACTTGGCAGGACACTTTTAACGCGTTTAAGACAATTAATATGTATTTTGAGACATGGCGATGGAAGGGTGCAAAACTGGAGAAGGAGATTATTGAATTGGACCACTCCCATTGATTTACTAAACCAAAAGGCACATAACTGAACATGGTATTTAACACCCAGAGGAATAACGTTCTAACTTTTCACCCTGAGAAAACCATGGCTATTGTGTTATTGGCAGAGAGGACGACAAATGTCTTCCATTTTCTTCTTTCAAATGTCAGAGGATGAGATTAAAAGGGATTATAGATTATTATAGATTATAGATTATATTATAGATTACCTGCTTGATGAAATAAAACAAGAACCTCGGACCAAGAGGACCCATGCCATACCGCATTGACAAAACTGGCAACCCTTCATCTGCTGGCCTCTGGCTCAGCTACAGTGGGGAATCACTGTCTGCTCTCTCCCCTCCAAAAACTACTTGCCACGCATGTTTCACCCAGTAGCCATACGCACTCAGTACTTATTCTGTGCCTCAGGTATTGTAATTGGAAAAATGCGACTGACTTGATTTGCTTAAAGGAATAGTTCACCCAAAAATGAAAATTCTGTCATCATCTACTCACCCTCATGCCAAATGAAACACAGGTGAAATTTGTTAGTCCATATAACACACAGGGAGGCTGCCAGCACAACTTGGTAGCAGCCTTCTCCAAAACAACTGAAGTCAATGGGGACCTGTTCTTTAGAGTTCCAAAACCAAAACAGCCAAACAATCACACTGTGAATAGAAAGACCTATACACCATTATTTGTTGCAAATCAATCAGCTGTAGTTCAGATTTGCACTAAATGATGGTGTAAATATACTGTAGGTCTTTTTGGAACTCTGAAGAACTGGTCCCCACTGACTTCAGTTGTTTTGGAGAAGGCTGCTATGGAGTTGTGCTGCAGCCTCCCTGTGTGTTATATGGACAAACTTCACCTGTGTTTCAACTGGCATGAGGGGGAGGAGATGATGACAGAATTTTCATTTTTGGGTGAACTCTTCCTTTAAGTTGTCTGCATAAATCAGGCGCTAAACTGGCGCGCCTCATAGTAAATATGGCCCTGAGAGATTTAAAGATCAGTGAAGTCTCATTATGTGTGTGATGCAATGTGTTTTCAAAATTGGTTAGGATTTTTAAAAGTCTTCTAGCGTGTCACTAATTATTGGAGGACTGGATCAAACTCAACTGCCATACACTACCAGGGAGCAAAAGTCCTACCTTAGTCCACATCAGTACAGGCAGATGTGGGCGTTCACACCAAAACGAGTCCATGTGAATTGGGCAGTGTGAACCAAAACGAACCAAATACAAAAATGCAACAAAGTAAAACTTTTCCACTATGGTTCAGACCAAAGCAAACACACTACGCAGTCAGACTCTGAAGGCCTCAGGTAGAAGTCAACCCAGGACTCTGAACAGCCAACACCAGGCAAAGATGAGAGAGAGACAGCCGGTCAATGGCAGGTTTAATTAAACGGGTTAACATGGGTCTCCAAAGTGAAAGACAATCTGCAGTGATTCTATTTATGTATTTTGTCTCCATCTGTGCTGCTAAGTGCTCATTGCTGTGGTGTTTCTGCACTGCACTTCCCAGAGATCTCCTGTCCATCAAACAGTGTGTCCAACACTGTGACGTCTTTTTCCTTGGATTTGAATTTCTGTAGGTGGCGCTCTTTTCTTTGTCTGTTCAGCCATGTTGGCTATCACTGCTCATGTTAACTACCCAGTCCTTGTTTATTCCAAACAAATCAGAAACACACAAATGCATCACTGATATACCAGCAAACTGACATACCAGTCTAAACCTCTAGAGTACATGAAAGGACAAAGTGTGAGGAAAGAGTAGGAGAGAGAAGAGGAAAGGATAGGGAGAGGTGACATTGAATGAGAAGAAAGTAGGAAAAGGAGAAAGGAAAGGAGTGGAGTGGAGAGGAGAAAGAGCGGTTGTCATGGTCTGTTTCCCAAGGACAGATGGACAAAGCCCTTCACACTGATAACGATCCAACACTGGGTAGACAAACTCCCTGTCACACTGGTTATAGTTAGACCTCTCTTAACTCTGCTCTCATCTCTGTCTCCTTCTCTTCATGTTCATCCTCTCTTTCTGTCCTCTCCTCTCTCCCCACCTGGTGTTTCCTTGCAGAATCATTTTGTAGGCGCAAAGACATCTGCATTGAGTTCCCATTGGTTTGAATCGGCGTCTTTTAGGACAGGGTTCGGTAGGAAGGATCTCAAAATAGATATGAATTAGGCCACAGATCCCGATTTGATCCGATTTTAAATTTAACGTTTTAGAAATTTGTAGATTTCATTACCCAGAAATCCTGTGTGGTGACATCACTAAAGCCATCTATGATGCTTTATACCAAAGGATTCTAAAGAGACGAGAGAGGCAAAGGATCGGACGTTGGTGAGTCCAGCTTTCTCTGGACAGAGCGCTCACTCACTTTTGGATTTTGCTCTTAAGTTTTGATTCATCACTTTCTCGGTAGAGAATTTTCAACAACGGAATTTAATTTGGACAAATAGAGTGGATCTATGGTGTCTCAATTAATGGGGATGGTACACTCTTAGGTGTTGCGGACACATTTTGTGGTTTCGGCTGATAAGACAGCTGTATTTTTACATAAAAAATATTGACTAGTGCAGCTTTAATCTATTGGTTATTTTACTGGGACTCCCCTTAAAACCCTCTCAGGGACCTCTGGTGGTCCCCAACCCCCACTTTGAGAACCAATATTTAAGCAGATACAGTAACTCTCATCCTGGCTGGTACTATCTTGTTGCTAGAGGATTTAACTGTCTGTTATTGGGTAAAAGGCGATGGAGAGATTGGCGGTTGACTGCTTTCTTGTTCCTGCTCCTCCTAGACATGGTTTACTTTCATCTCATTTTCCTGTCCTCTGTCTTGTTTTATCTGTCTCTGTCTGTACAAAGCCCCATTCTAATTATAATTATCCTACAGTACACTGGGGAAACTAACCCTGTCCAGACATTTGTCTTTGTGTCTCTGTCTGTCTCTCTCTCACCTTCTATCTATTTTCCTCTCTCCAATGGGTCAATTGAACCCAACTTATTTCCTCTCTGCTCCCTCCTGACCCTCATCTCTATGGTTTGACTCAAGCCATTTTGCAATTGAAATGAGCAGAATACATAATTGGAAGGATATGAAATAATTGCATCCAAAAGCAAAGGGTTGAATCCTCGTCCCTCACAAGGACAGACTAGGCCAGGTCTAGACAGGGCAGAGTGGAAGTAATGAATTACATTTCCTCTAAGTCCTGAGTGTAATTGAGAGGCTTTTAGTTAGCCTTTTAGTTATGTAAAAAACCCAGCTTTCTTATCAGCCTAAATCAGGAAGTGGGGCTGCAACAAAGAGCGTCCCATCCCCACTAATTGAGACACCATAGATTCACCCTATTTGCCCAAATTAAATTCGGGTACAGTCACTGGTGGGAAATCTTCTCCACACAGGAAGTGATTAATTGAAAGCTGAGTGAAATCCAAAAGAGCCTCCTTAACAGCAGTGAACACTCTGGAGAGACTAGGTTGAATGCTCAAATGAAAACTTTATTCAGAAGAGAAACATGATGGAAACTTTGGCGCAAGCTCCATGGAGGACCTCCTCCCATTCATGAAGTTAGGAGTACATCCGTGGATGGACATAGGAATTAGGATGCCCCCCTGGGGAGTTCCTCTGGAGCCTGGACATTGGTGCTGGGTGGGGGGTGAAGGTAACCACAGTGACTGGAATCAGGTTCAGGTTCCAGTCACAAAAATCTACCCGTAGGTAGATTTGGTTTGCAGTAGAGAGTCATCCATCTTGACACACATTTTTAGAAACAACACAAACAGTAGACAGACATAATAAAAGTACTCAAAGTTCCAATCATCACTAAACCACTAAAACTAAAAGATAAAATAAATAAATAAATAAACATTGCTTCTACAGTATATCATCTGTGCAATGTTGCTACGACTTCTTCATCTGAGTGATGGCTGCTGGAACAAAGCTATTTTTATACTGCTTTGTTCTGCACTTTAGGACTATAAACCTTCATCCAGAAGGAAGAAGCTGAAATTACTTAAGTACTAAGGTATCAAAACGATTATAAAAACAATTAAGAGCATTAGCAAACTCAGTATCTGAACTGAAGCCATCCAGGGTGACCTGACTGCTGTTCTTTGAATTCCGGAGGCCTGCTATAGTTTTCATGCTAGACCAGGCTGACAGCAGAATGGAATGACAGCAGCATACAGCATAGTTCTGTGAGTAGCACAACAGCATAGCAGGTGACGTGTTTATGCTCCCGACACTTAGACGATTGGCTCTCTGAAAAAGAGAGGGAAGTGAGACTAACTCTGATTGGTTCTCTGGAAAAAGAGGGAAAGCGTTCGCCAACTCTGATTGGGTAAAGAGAAAGCATGAATGAAACTAGAGAGAGGTGGGTAGATTTAGGTAGTCTTCCAGATTGGACTTGCGTAAACTTCACATCTTTTTCCTCTCTTGTCCCTTTGGTTTCCTTTGGTATAAAGCAGTGATTCTCAACCTTTTTCATATCAAGGAAACCCCTAATTTAGTCCACATTAGAGCCACGGACCCCCATTTGATGAGATTTTGTCTCTCGGACACAAATCTGAGAATATTTTTATTGTTAGATATGATTTTGTCCAGAATTCCATGACTATCTGTATTGTAGGTAGAGAGATAACAGTGAAACTATGATCAAAATACCCATTCTTCTACATTCTCTAATTGTGTTAAACTTCATTTACAAGAAGTTAACAATTCATCAATTTGCTGGGGACCCCCTCAAGGACCCCTGGTGGTCCCCGGACCCCACGTTGAGAACCACTGGACTGGACCCTATTGGATCCCTTTTGACTGTTTGTAGGTAGAGAGATAACAGTGACACTATGATCAAAATACCCATTTTTCTACATTCTCTAATTGTGTTAACTTCTTGTAAATATAATACTGAAGTTTAACAATTCATCAATTTGCTGGGGACCTCATGGAACCTTCTCATGGACCCATGGTGGTCCCCGGACAACACGTTGAGAACCACTGGTATAAAGCATCACAGACCACTTTACTGACATCACCGCACAGGATTTCTGGGTAATGAAGTTTCAATTTTTGGTCAGATTTGGAGTCGCCAATGTGCAAATCTGCACAGTCTCACTTTAAACAGAGTTTTAGATCAGAAAATTGACTTATACTACTTTATAGTAAATTTCAGCAAAGTAACAATACTTCTGCTGGAGAAGGATATTTTGGTACTCCGCACCCGCGATATTGGGTAATTTCAAACAAGTGCTCCCAGCTGCTGCACCGCTTTACTCAGTAGACATGAAAGAGAGGAGAGAGAAGAAGGAAGAGGAGAGGAGAGGAGGAGCGAGGAGGCGGCGGAGCCCTGTAACACGCCTGTTGTTGTGCAGTAAATTCCTAATGAAACGCTCCCCTCTTCAATAATCAGACACATGGAGCTTCCTTCATCTGCCCTGGCTGGAAACTGTTAGCTACACAAACACACAGCGCTTTATGAAATTATCTACAGACACACTCACTGATGCAGAAACACACACATTAACATCAACACACACACACACACACACACAGATACAGCGTCAGCTCTCACAGTAATTACACAGTTGCAGAGAGAGCGCCGGGGCTCAAAACGCTGTTTAACAAATCAATTTGAGAATGCTTACCTTGTAAAGCTGTATCTATTTGTGTGTGTGTGTGTGTGTGTGTGTGTGTGTGTGTGTGTGTGTGTGTTTGGACACCTCCCTGAGCTGATCCATTAAGGCGTTAACAAAGCGCTGCGCTCGGCCGCGCTGCTGGAAATGTGTAATTGGAAGGATAGCTAAGGGCCGACACACACAAATACACTTTATTGATCCACAGCATCTCCCATATATTGCCTCCAGCTAACACACACACACACACACACACACAGCCTCGGCAAGGGGTTACACTGACTTTACTCACATTTTGTTGCCATCAGTGGCAGTTTATCAAACAATCAATAGTCTTTTATTTTCTCATATCTTTAAATGGACGAATATCCTGAATATGATTTTTACAACAGCAGGGAGGAACGGGTGTGAAAGGGAAGAGCAGGGGAGGGGAGGGGAGGGGAGGAGGAGGAGGAGGAGGAGGCGGAAGGAAGTAGAAGAGACGGGACGGGAAAGACGGCAAGGGATGCGGGGAGGAGAGAGGAGAGGAGGAAGGAAAGAGAGGGGGGGAAAGGAGGTGGAAATGCGTGGAGAGGAGAGGGAAGAAAAAGGAACCTGGCGAGAAGGGGAACGAAGAGGGGTGAAAAAGAGGAGGAGGGATGACAGAAGAGGAGGTATGGAGGGGGGGGGGGGAAGAAGAAAGGAGGTGGACGTAGAGAGGAGAAATGAGGAGGAGGAGAGTTACGCGGTAGATGTTGGACCACCGCCAGCGGGCAGGAAGCCGGCGGTTGACCTGAGCACCATTTGCATGTTAAGTGGCGTCAATCTGCATTGATTCCCAGCCAAATGAAATGCAGTGGGCTTCAATAGAGCCTGTGCTTTACAAGGGCCTCCTAGCTGCTACATCCAGCCTATTGGATTCAGATTAACAGGCTCAGTACGGCCGCACACTGAGCAACTTATCTTTAATTAAAATCACTTCCTTCACTGGACTGGACTGGGCCAGGTCGGGCTGGACTGGATTGGACTGGACTGGACTGGATCCCAGTAGACTGGACTGGACTAGACCAGTGATTCTCAACCTTTTCCATATCAAGGCCCCAAATTTAGTCCACATTAAAGCCACGGACCCCCATTTGGACAGTCCACCATTGAGATTTTGTCTCTCGGACCCAAATCTGAGAATATTTTTATTGTTAGATATGATTTTGTCCAGAATTCCATGACTGTATCTGTATTGTAGGTAGAGAGATAACAGTGAAACTATGATCAAAACAGTCATTATTCTACATTCTCTAAATGTGTTGAACTTAATTTACAAGAAGTTAACGATTCAGCAATTTGCTGGGGACCCCCTCAAGGACCCCTGGTGGTCCCCGGACCCCACGTTGAGAACTACTGGACTAGACCCTATTGGATCCCGTTTGACTGGATAGGGCTGGATCCCATTTGACTGAACTGGACCAGACTGGATTCACCTGGACTACACTGGGCTGGGCCCCACTGGATTAGGGCGAGACCTGACTGGCCTGGACTGGACTAGACCAGACCAGAACAGACTGGGCCTGACTGGATCATTTTGAGGCGGTATTGATGATGCAAGACAAAGTGACAAGGATCTGCTGATGTACTAAAGATGTGGACTAGACCTAACTGGGATGGACTGGGAACAAAATAACTGGGCTGCACTTACTGGACTGGACTGGTCTAGATTGGACTAGACTGGACTAGGCTGGATTTGACAGAACTGGACTGGACTGGTCTAGATTGGACTAGACTGGATTAGACTGGATTGGAGTGGACTGGTCTAGAATGGACTAGATTGGATTAGACTGGACTGGACTGGATTGGAGTGGACTGGTCTAGAATGGACTAGATTGGATTAGACTGGACTGGACTGGACTGGTCTATATTGGACTAGATTGGATTAGACTGGACTGGACTGGATTGGAGTGGACTGGTCTAGAATGGACTAGATTGGATTAGACTGGACTGGACTGGACTGGTCTATATTGGACTAGACTGGATTAGACTGGACTGGACTGGTTTATTGGACTAGACTGGATTCGACTGGACTGGACTATACTGGGATGGACTGTTCTAGATTGGACTAGACTAGACTAGATTGGACTGGACTGCTCTAGACTGGATTTGACTGGACTGGACTGGTCTAGATTGGACTAGACTGGATTAAACTGGATTGGAGTGGACTGGTCTAGATTGGACTAGATTGGATTAGATTGAACTGGACTGGACTGGTCTATATTGGACTAGACTGGATTAGACTGGACTGGACTGGTTTATTGGACTAGACTGGATTAGACTGCACTGGACTGGACTATACTGGGATGGACTGTTCTAGATTGGACTAGACTAGACTGGACTGGACTGCTCTAGACTGGACTAGACTGGATTTAACAGAACTGGACAAGACTGGTCTAGACTGGACTAGACTGGATCAGACTGGATTTGAGTGGACTAGTCTAGATTGGACTAGACTGGATTAGTTTGAACTGGACTGGACTGGTCTATATTGGACTAGACTGGATTAGACTGGACTGGACTGGTTTATTGGACTAGACTGGATTAGACTGCACTGGACTGGACTGGACTGCACTGGACTATACTGGGATGGACTGTTCTAGATTGGACTAGACTAGACTAGACTAGACTGGACTGGACTGGACCATACTGGGATGGGCTGTTCTAGATTGGACTAGACTAGACTAGACTAGACTAGACTGGACTGGACTGCTCTAGACTGGACTAGAGTGGACTAGACTGGATTTGACAGAATTAGACTGGACTAGACTGGATTTGACTGGACTGGACTGGTCTAGATTGGACTAGACTGGATTAGACTGGATTGGAGTGGACTGGTCTAGATTGGAAGAGATTGGATTAGACTGAACTGGACTGGACTGGTCTATATTGGACTAGACTGGATTAGACTGGACTGGACTGGTTTATTGGACTAGACTGGATTAGACTGCACTGGACTAGACTGGACTGGACTGGACTATACTGGGATGGACTGTTCTAGGTTAGACTAGACTGGATTAGACTGGACTGGACTAGACTAAACTGGGCTGGACTGGTCTGGATTGGACTGGACTGAATTTGACTCGACTCAACTGAACTGGACTAGAGTCAAATTGCCTGGACTGCACTAGACTAGACTGCTGGATTTGATTAGGTCCCATTGAAGTGGACTGGGCCTGATTGGTCTGGACTGGACTAGACTGGACTGGATTGCAGTCAAACCAAGTCTTGACAACTTTAAAATCCCAGGTTAAATCCTCCTTCACCATCACTGTGACTGGCGGTTTTCTATCAGATGAGGCACATTCAGCTGCAAACAGAACAAATCCTGACAGTGATGTGAGGAGGAACTGTGAGGATCTGTCCTTCACTTTAACAAACAGAAAAGACTTGACATTTACCTTTTGACCACGTTTAGATCTACCTACAGGTGAGGATTTGTCAGGATTTTCAACCATTACTCTCAGTGAGGATAAGAAGCTATAGACTCACAGACTTACACCTGTACCAGTGCATCCACATTGCCATTTCATCTAGGCAGCTCCCACTAATCTAGAAATACTGTCCAATAAAGATAACTCAGATGTTATACAGATGACAAACTTAGAAACATTATATAATTCAATCACAATTTAATTCCACTGTAATGTAATTTTACATGGCCTCAGACAGTTTAATATTCTGCTGTACTTTGTGTATCTGCCTACAAAGCACTGGTTACAATACCAACAGGATGAAGAAAATGATACATTAGAAACCATAGTATGAGGGTTCATAATTGACAGCATCATAAACTTTAACATCACCCCATGGAACCCTCTAAAGCAGTGGTTCTCAACTCGGGGTCCGGGGACCACCAGGGGTCCTTAAGGAGGTTCCAGGGGGTCCCCAGCAAATTGATGAATCATAGTTTGATCATAGTTTCTCTGTTGTCTCTTTGCCTACAATACAGATAGTCATGGAATTATGGACAAAATCATATCTGACAACAAAAATATTCTCAGATTTGGGTCCGAGAGACAAATGGGGGTCCATGGCCCTAATGTGTACTAACTTAGGGGTCCTTGATATGAAAAAGGTTGAGAATCACTGCTCTAAAGGACCCCTTGGTGGTCCCCAGACCCCATGTTGAGAACCACTGATTTAGAGTATTCAGCCAGTGGCTTAACAGCAAAAGCTTTGCACACAGAAGCAGAATGCTGCCATGCAGACTCCATCATCATGGCATCATCATCTCAGGTCAGTAGCATGACATGCAACAACACTGCACAATGTACAACTGGCTGTACAGTAGCTTATGTGAATCTGTATGGAACAGCGACACCAAAGCACCAATAGTAACACAATTTGAATTACAGAATGTTATAGAGACTGGAGTAAGAAATCTGGGCCTATTATCGTAACAGTTGGCATCAGTGCAGGGTTGAAGACATCGTTATTCACTACAATCAAATGATAATGCCTACATGGGAAAGTTCTCCGGTCTTGTGAAGAGAGGGTCGCATTCAGAAATATATCATTCATTTGATTTAATTGTTCATCTGTCACAGAACATTTTCGGCCATCCAGCCTTCATCAGTGTGTACAAATGAAGGAATACGTTCCTTATTTACAGGGGATAGGTAGATTGCCAGGTGAACCTACATAATTTCTAATCATTGTGGTGTTGTAATCACATGGAAACACATCACATAGAATGGAATCACATAGAATTTCACTGTCAGTCAATACTGTGCATTGTAATTTCAAACAACTTCATCTGAAGTACATCCACCATCCAGTTAGACATACTGAAATAACAATATTTAGAATTAGCATTATTCACAAAGCATATTCCAAAACAACTATGGCTATCACTGTGGGCCTCAGGTTTCCCACCATTCATAAATCAGTTCAAGGGATCAGTACAGCCTCCAAAGTTACATCTGTACAACTTTTGGAACTTTTTTTGAATGGCAGGAACAGATAACACTCTGTAAGATATAGTGTCACTTGACTCATGTTTATAGAAAAGGGATCAATTACATTCTTCATTCCTCATTCATGCGACCCTCTCTTCACTTATATATGCATATAGGATAACGCACCAGGTGGTCAGAGCACAGTGGCTTCCCTGCAAACAAAGTTCTCCGGTTGAAACAATGGAGAAAAAAACTCCATTACATCAGTATGCCCAATGATCTGCTTCTGACTTACATTTGGTCCAGCTGTAGTTTGATGTGTGCTGCATTACGGAGGGGACTAATTCAAGCTGATGTCATTGATGCCTGGTGCGTCATGGAGCAGACTAATTCCAGTTCATGTCACTGATGTGCGGTGCGTTATGGAACAGACTAATTCCAGTTGATGGCAAGTGATGTGTGGTGCGTTACAGAGCTGACTGATTCCTGTTGATATAGTTCACGGGTGGCGCATTACGGGGTAGACTAATTCTAGTTGATGCCATCAATGCGTGGTGCGATACGGAGCCGACTAATTCCTGTTGATATAGTTCATGCCCGATGCGTTACGGAGCAGACAAATTCCTGTTGGTGTCATTGACGTGTGGCGCATTATGGAACAGACTAATACCCACTGATGCCATTGACGTGTGGTGCGCTAGGGAAGCACACTAATTCCTGCTGATGTCGTTAATATGCGGCGCGTTATGGAGCAGACTAATTCCTGGCAGGTAATTGAAGGAGTCTGTCTAATTAGAGCGCTCCTGTGATCAGGGCAAGATAATTAATTATGAGAGATCTGGAGCTGCGATCACAGCGCTGAGCCGTGTGTGTGTGTGTGTGTGTGTGTGTGTGTGTGCGTGTGTGTGTTTGTGCGATGGTAGGAGGGTGTATGTTGTGTCACGAGACTTTGTTAGCTGGTGCAGGGGCAAAATTCTCTGATCCTCACACACACATGCCAGCACACACACACACACACACACACACACACAAATCTCTAGTCATGCGTTGAGAGGGTGTAATGAGCAGCATCTGATTACTGCCACTAATTAACGAAACACACACACACACACACACACTCACACACACACACACACTGGTAACACAGTGTGTCTCTCATCATCATTCTGTCATCGTTGTAGCTATGGCTGCATGATCTCTGTCATCTGAAAGGTTAATGGTTCCACTAAGACCTAAAGTTCCCTTTAGGGAGTGCTTCAGCTGACACACACAACCTTAATTAACATCACAACTTACTCTCTCTCTCTCTCTCTCTCTCTCTCACACACACACACACACACACACACATAAATAACTTGAAAAGCAGTCAGTCAGTTTATGATGAATAAATGGACCAGGTAAATAAACATGGTGTCTTCCCGGTTTACCTGTCCAACGGTGCAAAGTACCCATCAACATGCTAAAGACTGGAAAATTGATGTGAAAGAATGAAAAAAGAAAAGAAAAAAAAGAAACAGGAAAAGCTAATAAAAAGTGTTGTTGGGATTAAATGAACATGGATGTTTAGAGTTTATCTTGTGATGATTCATTCCTTTTACTGACTTCAGTTGGTCTATATTTAGTCTGGCAAAACTGGCAAAATGTGTTCAACATTTCATTCAACATATACTTCATCTTCAGGTTATAGTGAGACATGAATATATTTTCTTTTCCAAATTTGATTTTTCTTTCTAGGATGAATTATACAAGGGAGCATACATCTTAATGGGCTTTTAGAGTGGAAGGTGTACTCTGCTTCAGTTTCTCATCCTTCCTTTACTATACATGAAAATACAGATGCTGCGCATGTCAGTTGTTTTTTCTGTCTAATTTCTTCATTGACTTCATTAGTAAAATTAGAGGAGAGATAGTCTGTTTTTCCCCATACAGTGAAACCCTGGAACAGGAATCACTTCCAGCTGAAGTTGTGACCCACTTTCCCTCAATTTGCCACATCTACTTCTACTTCAGTTAGTGAATTCCTACATTTCCCAGAATGCCTTTTGACAGCCCCCAGAGAAAGGGCAAGGTGAATTTAGTTGTATGTGGAGAGAGTAATAGCAATAGCTACGGAAGAGGATTAGGGCCACATGTGAAAAATTTATTTGAGTTCTGAGAATAAAGTCAGAATTCTGAGTTTATAGTCAGAATTCTGAGAAAAAAGTCAGAATTCTGAGTATAATGTCAGAATTCTGAGATTAAAGTCAGAATTCTGAGAAAAAAAGAATTCTGAGTTTAATGTCAGAATTCTGAGAATAAATTCAGAATTCTGAGATTAAAGTCAGAATTCTGAGATTAAAGTCAGAATTCTGAGTTTGTCAGAATTCTGAGAATAAAGTCAGAATTCTGAGTTTGTCAGAATTCTGAGAATAAATTCTGAATTCTGACTTTATTTTCAGAATTCTGACTTTAAACTCAGAACTCAAATACATTTTTCACATGTGGCCCTAATCCTCTTCCGTAAATAGCACAGTAGGAGCAAGAAAGTGAGTTTTTTCCAGTCGAGACAAAGCAAGAGTTGTGTCCCTTACAAAAAACACAACATGTACATTCTGGTCTATTGAGGCTACTGTGAGTGGAGAAATTGGTCTCTCTCTGTTGACAGTGTTCAATATGGGTTTTAGGGTGGATTTTTCCTTCAACTAGCCAGTTAGAAGATCAGGGTG